>NW_019104113.1:0-145348 GCF_001856785.1 Myzus persicae | reverse complement strand
ATATTCATAAATAACCCATATTTCTTCATCGCTTATGCTATAAAACTTAACAGTATAAATTATTGTCTATGATTAAAGTACACAAATGCATGACAACCAATAATAAATGTATAGTGGACATAGCTATATAGGAATAATTTTAAAAAATCAAAAGATACAGATAAGTAGATAAGATAACGGATAGTAGGCATCACGTTTGAATAAAAAATAATATTATGTGGAACTGAGCATCAGGTTTTTTTTTTCATACCGTATTCGATTGGTCTGATATTGTAAAGAATTTTTTAATTAATTAAAATACAGTTATTATAAAACAAAACTATTTTGACATAACTAAAAATATCTTATTAGTTAAACGACATTTCATAAGCTAAAATTAAATGTAAAAAAAGTAGGTAACCACTCTACTACTGTAAAATCTATGAATCATAAATACGTTTTATTAATAAGTAACCATGAAGACGAAAACTTGGTCAGAAAGGTTTTATCGTGAACCCAGCCCAAAACATAAAAACATATTTAAGTTAGACAAAAATAAAAAAACGATGATTTATATTTTTGGTGACCGAGGACACCAAACAATTATTTTTATAATTATATTATAAACATTTCAAAAATTATATTTTTCCTCGATATTTTAAAATATACTGAGAATTTTCAATTTTTACTTGCTAAAAGAACCAACTAAATCCAATTTGCTACCAGAAACCTAAATCGAAGTTGATGATCACAGAATATTTTTTCTCGGGGGCACAAAAAAATAAAAAAACACACATCATTGTAAAATCAATACACTCATCTCTCCGCTCAGAATCTAAAGTGAAACAATAAGAAAGTGTTTATATATTATTATCAACGTGCCACGAAAAATAATAATTATACGCACGACACTATATATTATGTTCATTCGTTTTCGTCACTCCTATATGCTTAACGCACAATGCAAAAATTCCATCAACTAGAAACGATTTTTCACTAAGAGCATAATGAAAAAATATAATTGTTGCAGTAAATGTGCATTTACAACAATATATTTTTTGTGAAACACATAAACGAAAGAGTGTAATATTGTGTACTTAGCGCAATACTTATTATATTAATGGTAAATTTAGTTTTCAAAAAAATATCCTAAACATAAACAGAATCCGGTGAAGAAATAATACAAATAATAGCCGAAACTAATTTGTTAAAATTATTATTGATTAACATTTTTGTCAAAAATTCAAATGTTCCCATTATGTTTATGGTAATATTATTTTTAATTTTTGGCGATTATCCCCATAGTTTATAGGGTTGAGTTTAGACGAAAAATTCAACGTCTGCTCGCTCCGCTGGCGTTGTAGAGTACTGATGGTATAATTACTCGCCAACATGTATCCTGCATGGTCGCCGATTCCTCGACAAACAGCCGGGCAAACCTCAGTAACCTACGGAGGAACCGGTCAACCGTTTGAGTACTTTATGATAGGTACATATCCTGTGCAAGAGGGACTCGCGTCGAATCTTGCAGTAGTTATCTCGCTCATCGTCTTAATCTCGGGCGGTAGGATACCGTTAACCGGTTAACAAGTTCAACGCAAACGTACATGCGGAATAATTCAGGAGATTTCTCGGTCTGCGCGTCTTTCAACGAAACAGAGTAACACACAGAAGTGCACGGATATAAATCAAAACCGCGGGGTGCGGCGTACGGTTTTCGGTGGTCGGAGGGCTGTTCGGCGACGGGGTGATGGATGGAGGGGGAGGGGTGGTTAAGCCAGATTTATTTTTGTACTTCTCCGGCATCGCAGAAAAGAATATTTCATCAGCGCGCCCAAACTTTTACAATATTTAAATGGTAAAAAGCGGTGTGTCCCGGGCGGTCGGCGGCGTAGGGATAGGAAAGGTGAACACGTATGCGAGCGTGTGTACAAAGCACAGAGACGCGACTGGTGGGTAAGGGGGGGGGGGCACTCACAAGAAGCCGGGGAGGGTGAGCCCGCTGCAGCCCAGGCGACGGGTGAAAGAGTACTGCTGCACAGGGTTGTGTTTCTTTTTTTTTATTTTCTTTTTTTTTATTCCACACTCAGAATTTGATATTTATTACCATTATTTTTGTCGGTTATATAATTCGGGCACTTTACCATTCCAGTCGGCCCGAGTGGAACAACGCTCATTCGGTCGTGTGGCGGCTGCGAGTGCGTGCGTTTCCCGTGATACAAATGCTCGTGTTTTCGCGCGCAATTCGAATATTATATAAAATATACATCAGCGCAATATATTATACTGTGCGCACATTGCATAACGCCCGAGATTACACAACAGCGGTAATAATATTATTATATAATATATTGTGTGTAATATACGAATTGCGTGGTGCGGTAAATGCCTCGCCACATTGTTCGGCGATAATAATAATCGAACGCCCGTTTGTATAATATTGGACACTTCGGGAAATTGTTGTACGCGACATAATAATAATAATAATAATAATAATATTTCGAATGACGTACGGTCGTCGTCGTCGTAAATAATAACTGTAATAGTAATAACAATAATAATAATAATATTATTGTATGACGTATAAAAAATAAGGATAGTGTTATTGAATAATATTCGTCGAGTGCTTTCATATTTAACGACGGCGGTAGTATTTTTGCTTTGATTTAGAACGCATACGGGGTGATTTTTCCTAACGCGGGACTTATCCAATGTCTCAGACGAAGTTTGTTTTTCAAAAATCCACTTTAAATTTGCGAAGTACCTATCTGATAGCACGACGATCTTATATCCCAAGACAAAACACTAAAATATACTATATTAAAGATTTCTTGACACGGCACTTCGCTTAGGCAATTTAGTAGCACCGGTGTATAGGACGACCATACATTCGTCAACGATAACGTCATAATATAGTGAGTAGGTACTAGGTAAAAATAATACATTATGATTTTGTATTTCTAATTGAACACTTTGTTACTATTATTTTGTTTTTCTTTAAATTTAAGCATAAACCAGGAAGATCATTAGTTTACATAAATATTTACATCACATTACATAACACTGTATTTTATATTTTTTTTTTTAAATAAGGAACTATATTGAGACTTGAAAAGGTTTGAAAATTTACCAATTAATGTTTCATATACGTTTTCAGAAATGTTAAATGCATTTCTGAATTTGTTGTTATTATTATTATCACACCAATGTGACTTTATTTTTTTAACTATAAAATATATAAATTACAAGTGTACATACTCCACGATGGGTGCGATATTATTATGTACCAAAGTTCGCTCACATTTAAACAACATAATATCGTTTGACGATAATGAGGTGTCCACCGCAATTATGATGGTTAACAAAGGTAGTAAACGACAAAACGGCAACAAATTCATAGTAATCTCAAAATTAAAAAAATGTGTATATCAATTACCGTACCTACCCATTTAATACTTTGAAGGAGAGATGTTTGTTTCAAATATTACGGTATAAATTAATATCAAACATCGGGCTTACGAATATAATTTTACTATTTTATTTATAATATGCATTTTAAACCGCAATAATATAACAGGATTGTTTCCACAGTGCTTATCTGTGACTTCACTAATATTGCTATTTAAATGTATCAAAATGTTCAATATCATAAAAACATGCCATTAAAGCATTTACCGTAAAATATGAATTTATCAACAAAGGCCTACTATTAAAAAAAAGAGTATTTGTTTTTTTTCGATAATGCATTGTGTATTATGTACTCGTCTGTTTCATTTGGTATCTCCTTCAACAATAACATAACAATAAAATATAATTATGTGTAATAATTGTTCTCCCGTCGAACGATAAACGGTTGTTATAACGATTTATAAACGGGATCCAATGTAAACCGTTTAAATCAAATTCTCTTAATTATGACATATTGTCGAGAGTAGATGTTTTTACTTTAATATTTATATAATACGAATTTATGATATAAAATTGTCAGCTTATTTTGTTATAATAAAACGGCGTTTATAACTTATGTCAGATACACTTGTTTTAAATAATTTCAATTGCGGCTGTGTTCAATAAGCATTTAAATAGTTGCGAAGATTTATAACATTATTATGTTTTGTTTGCAATTAGATTCCTACTAATGTTAATGTATATCCTATAATATAGTTTAAATTAAATAATTTTATAATCGATCAACATTTTTTATTTTTTTATCACTTGTTCGATTTAAATAGCATATTCAAATTAGGATAAAAAATTGTTGATATGTTTTTAGGGGCTCCCACACGAGCATGCTCAGTGAAGCCCACTATTCTGTTGAAATAAACAATAAAATATATATATATATATATATACATACATTTAATGATAAAATTCATTAGCTTAAAGTTAATAATTTTTACTTCAATGAGTTGTAATAGTTGTAAAATAGTTGTAATTCTATATAGGTATATCATATCTATATTTATGTTTAACCAGTGTTGACCAGTGAATTTTTTAAACTATGAAAACGTGAATATTCATATCCCTAAACAACCCTCGAGTGTAATATGCAATACGTAATTACAATGGGTTTTATTCGAAGTCTTTTAACAATATTATTATTTACTTTTATTTTTATCTGGTCTCTGAGTGGATACAACGTACAAAACTATTTTAACCTCTCTACATTTTTAATGAAAATGTAATTGTGGATACTTTCTTGGTATTAAGTGTTGTAAACAGTTTTCGTTTTTTTACACAACTTTTTTCAATGCTTAAACAAGGCATTATGATATATTACTACATATCTCGTTTTGATTACACGATGTTAGTAGTAATAAAATTAAACATGGTTTTAAAGTTCAGACCTTAAATTTCATGTATATACATTTTTACTAAATACATCAAAGTTACAATACATTTTTTTTAAATGGCTTACACATATTATTATAATACTATAATATAACCATAGCAGTGTTGTATAGTAAGTTACCATATTATATCAAAACATGTGGTTACAGGATTAAATTTTATTTTCATCATTCTAATATTAAAGATAACGTTTAAACTACATTTTGATTTTGTATGAAAGTAGCTGCCGGTGGACGATGAGGCCCGAGTTCGTGGAAAAAAAAATGATTAAAAATTTAAAATGAACAAACCTTATTTACGTTCCGCAGTGATTACACTCCTCCTGAAGTACGCTCGAACGACTCTCGACGGCGACATTTGCTCGTTTTTTATTTTTTTTTCATATGCATATATAAAAGCAGTACTAACATAAAATTAGAGTCGTTTACGTATGGCCTAAAACGCTATAAAACATCGCTATGGGCTGAGCGGACCGCGTGGACGGAGGGTGGGTAAAAAATTCAACTCCAACGACCCCTTTAAATTAAGACGATCATCCCTACTCTACACCCCACGACGATAATGGTTTTTTTTTTCGTTCGTCCGTCCGTTCCTAAGTCCCATTATTTACAGTCTGCCGGTTCGCATAGGTACCGGAAAAAATAATAACAGTAATTATAATAATAACGTATCGTAAACCTCACTTGTAACGTTTCTTCGTGTCCGGGGTGTATGGGGGTGCACGGTTTATCCGTCCACTATAAAAATAACGGCTGTGATAGCAGCGTCGGCAGCATCGGCGTATAGACAAGAGTATAATAATACATTATATTATATTATGTAGGAATAAAAAGAAAATAAATCACCTGGAAACCTTATACCTAGTTAAAACCGTATCGGAGGATCGGATGAAATATTATCGTCCAGTTTTCGTGTTTAAGTGTGAAAATAAACTCGAAAACCATTCTTTTTTCTTTTATCAAAACATAACTGGGAGTTACTATACAATATAATATTATACGACAATAGGAGATCAAAATCCAAAAACCGTTTCAGCCGAGTCGTATCAGTATGCTTATATTATTAAATTATCATATTGCATTATCGGTACACGTTCGAGTTGATGTTCCGAGTGCGACATGTCGTTTACCGTGATTTATCCGTGTAATCGGTCGCTTTTGTCGGAAAATTACACATATTGTAAACAACAAGACTAGGAAAATAAATACTCAGAGATTTGGGGTTTGGCGGAACGTGATTCGCACGAGGAACGACGAGAGGGGTGGCGTCGGAATGTGCAGACAAGTCTAACGAGACCCAAACAATAAATGACCAATGTGTGCCCGGGTCAAAGCGTTTTGTTTTTGCTGCCGAGTGTCGTCGGCGGAGATACAAATATGTGATTTGACGACAATTTATTTTATACTTTAGAGGTGTTTATTTTTTTCAACCTATTGTATTTCAATCGTCAATCTAGAAGGTTTCAAAACAATAATAGTCGTCGGCCCGTGGTATAATTATGGACCGATAGTAATATATTAATGATATTAATGAACACGGTTTAATTATATAAACACTTGCTTTGCGATCTGCGAGTTAAGCGCTAGAAGGCATATACTTTTCTGCAGTTCAAACATATTTTTACAAAGGAAACGATTTACAATCAAAACAGATGCTTTAATTAAACATTTTATTACAGTGTACTTCACTGATACCATTGAAAATTTAATTAAATGAGTCGAGTAAAAATTGTTATTCAACATGTTTTGTATAGATCAACAGTATTTATCACTATTATCTAAAATCAATTAGTTTTGATGATGTCTTGAATGTTACACAAATGTTTTGTAGATGTTAAACAGAAAACACATTACCAAAATGTAATAAAATTTCGATTTTTATAAACACGATGTTGTATATTGTTTAACCATTTACCATAGATAGTTCTCCCAATGTGTATAATACTATTGCGTTATAAATTAATTATTGAAAAAATAATTTTAATATTATACTACATAGCAATACTATAGTATAACTTTTTACCTAACCATTTCAACGCACACAATATATTATTATTAGTAAATAATATAAATACCTAAACAAAAAAAATATCTACATATTATCTACATTGATTTTTCAGTACAATGAGTTGGCGTAAACTCTCGCAGACTACTTCGACGCAGCACAATATAATATTATAATAGTACGTGCGGCCTACCAGATACTGTGTGCGTGTGTGTGTGTGTGTGTGTCTGTGTGTGCTTGGAATACAGAACCATACGTCGATTGAACAGTTGAAAGGGGTGAGGGTGTGTATGCAAATTACATCACGATCGCGGCGATGACGGACGGTGCGAGAGGGCGGGGAGCGATGGAGACGTCGAATTTCCCAAAGGACGTAGTGCGCGAGAACTTGTTGATCGGCGGCAGAGTAAATGTACGGATTTATAAAAGTGGATGAACACGCGCGGGTGTAAGAGACCGGGTTCACGATGGAAAAAAAATTCCCGCTATACACACGACACGGGAACACTTCGTTTTAAATATATTGAAAATCGACAAGGGATACTTTGAAGTCGAGCTATTTGGATCCGGCCGATAATAAAAGTTTGAAAAAAAAAAATCCGCCTGAACAACGTACAAAATACATTCGAAGTGACTCTGCGAATGTGCCTCCCCGTGCACAGCGGTGTAACGCATACGAATTAACCGGACGGCAATTGTTTGGGCTGTGAGTTATGTAAAATAAATGTACCTATTGTGATGCATGCTTTACGCTACGTATTAATAAAAATTATTAGAACGATTGTCAACCGAGACAAGACAGAAACGCGAAAAACGTTAGTGTTCATAAAAATGTCGACCCGGAAAATAGCTTACCACACAGAGATTAAATGAAAATCACACACGGAGTAGGCGACAGAAGACGTCTTCTGCAGATGTTATTCAGGTCAAAACATAATATGACGTACTGTAATAATATATAATTTCGTCTGATTAAATAAGAACGAGCGCGTTAAAGCCACGTGCAGGTTTTCTCCGATACGATGGCGATGATGAGCCTGATCGTTATTTTTTCTCTAGATATATGTTGTGGCTAAACTGCCACTGTAGTTGAAAATGTATTTTTCTTTGGAACGTAACGGGAGAGGTTTTTTGTCATAAACGACCCACTGTGTTGTAGGTACACGATTTTTTTCTCTCGTATTCAAATTTTAAACGTATTATTTGCTCGCAAAACGTGTTATTTTTTAACGACATTAGGAATTCATTAAAAGTGTTCTGGGAGGTTATCGTGGAATGAATGTCTCGGCTGCGAATAATGTTGCGTGAAATGATGTAAAATGGTTCAACTCCAAAGATGGATTCTGTGTACGTATAAATGAGCAACGCGACAACTTTACAACCCGACCCGGTGTTGTTTTTTATTTATTTTTATAATCCGTTCATAATTATTATTAGGTACTATAATAGGTAGTTGATGTGATAGCTTACCGTTCAACTTCGAGTTGGTGCGTATATATTTTATATAATTATTTGTTTTCATAAACATTCTTAATGAAGCGTACACAATACTTGTAAACGAATTAAACGCGTTTAATGACTATTATAATTGTGAGTATTTATATTTACCAGACAGCGGAGTGTATGAATTAATAATACCCAAGATTCCGATTTTACAAGGTGGTTTTGTATACGGATTTCAATTACCCGAAAATGCGCCTCTGAACGCTATTGTATTTCATGCCACAGAATTTCGTCGAGGGCGGTGTTTAAAGTAAAGTATAAATTGTACACATATGCGTATTTCGTGTGCACACGAGCCCTCGTTATTTAGTAATTTTTATGATAATTACTAAAAACACTTTAAAATTTGAATAAACAATTCCGTGTAAGAGTTTACATATTTTTACAAACGTGCGCCACCACGGTTTGGTGACTCGGTGTTTTATATGGCAAAACTACCCCGAGTAAATGTTTTTTTTTACTCAATATTTCAGGTCTTTGACGAGTTAAAAAGTCTGCATTATCTCATAGATGATGATTTCCACTGTGGACGTTATATGTTGTAGTATAATAAAAGTATACTATAAAAATACACATATTGAGTCTTAAACGTGTGAGACTATAACAACAGCGCTGAAAAATCTATTAATAATTATAATACTATTATGCGTTTTCCTAAAAACGTGTTATGAGGTCACATGGACTATTAATAGTATTAATACTATTCAAGCGTCCAACATCGGTATAATATTAAGTTTTTATAATTTCGTTCCACCCTATCAAAGCTTATTCCGTTCAATTTGGATCTGAACTTTTACCATTTTGACTTGCGTCCTAGATTTATCGAATGCACAACCAATAATAATAATATGATTTTGAGTATATTTAACGACGACTAGATCCTCCTCAATAGGACGACATCATGCGCGTATTGGTAGATGTGTTTGTTTTCCCTTTATACGTGGTCATGAAAATGTACAATATTGTAAGTTTTCAAAGTCATTTTTATAAAATCCGTTTTTTGTATTATACATGCAATTTTTTCTAAATTACATTGTTGAACGTGTTATGAAACAAAACTAGTCCAGTTGTCCAACTTTCTTGAGCACTGAAATTTGTACACCAAGAAGAATCTTTTAAGATTATACTCTGTGCATATTTTAACGATAATACGGGCAACGATTGAAGACCATGCGCCGGCGTAATAACCATCAACAATTCGTGACGACGTGCTTTTAATCGATCTTTAATCATTTTGCATTATCCTGTGATGCATATAAATCTGGTATTTCCAACTTACCAGAATCGTCGTTTAACGCAAATAATAATAATAATAATAATATTACAATATAATTATGCGAGGGCAAATATTTGTTGCTTCTCCTCTGTTTTAATGGACAATATAGGAGAGGGGAGAAGAGAAAACGGTTTAAAGGCTTACACTTAATACACGGACGTGTCAACCAACAACGAAGTATGATCGTAGAAAACATCCTGAGTCTATTCGATTTTCGTCAAAGCTTACAGATGACCGGTCGCGTCCTTTTCTCCATCGGTTCCCGGTAAATTGTGTTGCGAGAGTGACGAAATGATGTATACATAATATATTGAGTGGATCAGTGGGCAACAGTTATTTTAGCCAAACATAACAATCTTTCGTCCGTCACACAGACCTACTAATTAATGTGATAATCATTTTTAAAACTGATTAGAATGTGTCATTATGTCTACTTGCGGTCGGTCAGTCCACTTCTCCCAATTTTACCTTTCCAGCAACTATAAATTTAGTTTAGATATTTTGAAATTTTGGAGTTTTCAAAGTTTATTATACGGAATTTAAATCAGAAATCTTAATACGTTGACTGACCAATCTCGAATATTAGACATTATGACGAATTCAGATCAGTTTTGTCCTGGCAATATGCCACATAATTAGCGAGGTGAGAAAAAAATAACACATAATTCAGGATAAATAATTTACAGTTCGCTCTTGCGACGTCGAAGTGGTGACTTCATGAATACATTTACAAGACCCGCATGCTTACAATTTGAAAATTGCTTATTTCGAGCTCCTTAAAAACTGCCCTCCAACGAGATACCCTTAAAAATGTTGTAATTGTTTTATTATTTTAATACAACTTAATTTCCTTGTGTGTTGTGTCATCTACTTATCTACACCTACTTCACATGTACCAAACAACAAACACGGTAGCCTTAAATATTTGGCAGTTTCTCTTGGAAATCTCTTAGGACTTCCGGTGCATTACATTATAGATGAAGTCGTTATATTATTATCATTATTAATGATAATAATAATAATAATAATACTTTTATCTCGCGGCTTTCGAATGACTCCATTCCATATTATTCTATTGTAACATTATGGTATATTACGTCAGTGCACATGGTCACTTTGTGCATCGACCGTATTCTGATTGCGTTATTCACAAGCTGTTCAAAACTATAATCGTGTTATTATAATATAATATTATATTATGGAACTGTTTAATAACTTATTTCGACGACGAAGCTCCAGTTCATCGACCATTTTGTATAGTCGCACTGGTAATCGGGTCTCATGTGTTAAAATCGTCAGTTTACTATACTGTATTCATGTACAATGTACTAGTAGGTATATGTAAATACTTATTTATGAGAAAGTTCAAAATTCATGGAAATCTTCAACCAGAAATTATCACCGAAAGCAAGAAATAGGTTAAAAAAAGGTATTCGATTCTGTGTATTCTCTAAGACATTTCCTCGTTCGCAATAAAACAATCACTCTATATAGATGTATATATTTTGCATTATACACTGGGAAACAACTAAAAAATGCCTAGTCTTATACTCTCTTTGTCGTCACCGATGATTGTATCGTTTTATTTATTTTTAAAGAGAGAAGACTAAATCAAATTTGACATGTACGATAAACGTGTTACAAACGTTATAGATTTGGAAGAACGTTTGATGCAACACCTGGACCCAATGTTTTAAGCAAATCAAGCCCAACAGAAATACATAGAGTACATATAACTATTTTATTCCATAAATATTCGTCCTTAGATGTTTTCTTTTATTTTAACAAAATTGTCGCCTACACAGTAAATCAATCTTATTTGATTGTGTTTGTTGGAAAGGTTTGCATTGCATATTTTATCATCAATATAAACCCTTCGTAATAGTACATAGGTAGTTGCTCTCTAGTCTCTTTCATATTTTTTATTCTAATATAATATTTTTCACATTCAAATCTATTTTATTATTATTATTATTATTATTATTGTTACTATTTTTACACAGTAATGTATTTTTTATTTACTTGGAGGATTATGTATATCCATTGGATGGGCTGAGGCGGTGCTTCAAATGCGTTCCGTTGATATGCAGGTTCAAATCCGACCACGGCCAGCTGGTAGTTTGGGCGACTCCTAACTTTTTTTACCTTTCAACATAAAATTGTTTTAAAAAGTATTGCAACAATGATATTCCCGAGTCAGTCAAAATGGAAAATGAAATGTACATTTTGTTAGTATAGGTATACCTGATAATCAGGTACCTCGCCCGAACATTTGCTCAATCGATACAGATTATAGGTAGATTCACCCAAATGACTAGATACAGAGGCAACATCTCTCTTCTCCAAAAATCATGTCAGAAACTACTACGGGTGCTCAGTTCAAATTTTTACCAAAAATGCGACCGACCCTCCAGTCCAACTCTCCATTAAAAAGCACTTAATGAAAAAAAAGGTATTATTATTATGAGCAATAGCTAAGTACATACGAACTCTCTAATATAAGGGAGCTGGTATAATTTTCCGTATATTATATCATTGTGCTTACCTATATTTGTTATAGTAATGTGAATTAATCACAATTTCCACTAATTTTTCTAGCACAAAATTAGATGATAACAACAGAATATTACTGCTATAGAACATATCTAAATGAATAATTTGTTTTTGCTATATTTTAGAAATTAATTCGCTCCATGTTGTAAGGCAATTTAATCAATGTCTTCTATATGGTACGTTATATTTAGATAAAATAAATCAATATCTTATATTCCAAGTTCAACCCCATTTTCTTGTTTGATTTATACCCATAGAGTGGTAAAACAATTTCAAAAGTACCATGCAGTGCGTCATTAAATTGAAAAATAAACTCCTTCATTGTACCAAAAACATTTTTTTCAAATTTACCAGAACTTTATTAAGAAAAAACTAGTAAAACAAATGTGAAAAATATGAGAAAATGTTGGGATGAACTTCAAACACCGTTCAGAAACTTTTTCGAATAAAATGAATTATTGTTGCATTCTAATATAATAAAACCAGGTACAGTGCTTCTTGCAATTATCTAATATATAAATGTATTTCCTAACTGTGTATCGGTGCATAGAAATTATTCTTAAATATGCCTACAGTTTCAAAATTTTTAAAAAAAAGTCATATAAAAATTCATCTGAACCAAGCACTGGTCAAAATTTGTCATCTTATTGATGGACTATTATTTTAAATTTTAATAAACGAAATAAAAATTAATATTAAAAACAAATCAAAAAAGAACTTTTAACTAAACATTAACATTTAAATGTTATCTAAAAATTCATAATTTGTCTAAAATTATGGTATAATAAATCTGGGACAAACGAAAAAAGGCGATTATTTCATCCATACAAAAATACCTATAAAACCTGCGTTTTAAAATATTATAATGATTTACAAATTTAGTTAAAAACAATACCACATGACCAACATATTGTGCGTTACTAAAAATTGTATATTGAATAAATTTATTTAGACTATTGTATTATAAAAACCGTTAAAAAATACGTTTTTAAATTTTAAATAAATGCATAACATGATGAAATTTATGGCATTTAATTTTGTAAAGATTTTCACAGAACTCGTTGAATTAAATGTAATACCACAAATTACAGCATGACTGTGTGCAATAAAAAAACATTTGATGAGTTTTTCGGAATAGGTCATAAATAATGTGAGCAGTAAAACTTTAACATAATAGTATTGAAAAAGCGGCAAATGGTTTATTGTAAATAAAAAAAGAAACAAAACATTTTCCCTATTATCTACTGGATTAGAACAGAACGAAAAAAAAACTAATTTAACTAAAATACATAATAATGAATAAAAACTTCTGAAGTCTTAACAATACAATTCTAGTTATGTTTAACAGTTCTTTTATTTCAGTAAAAAAAATTGTCATCCTTAAGCATAAATACAAACATTTATATTATATTATATTTTTCCTAAATTATGATCATTATAATAATTTCGTGTCTAAAATTTTATTTATCAGAATTAGTTGTAGATTATGTTTTACCGAAACATTTTTCCTCCAAAAGTTTTTTAAACTATAAAATATAATGTTAAAACGTATAATCGACTGACTACAACCATAGAGAATTTAACGAAACTGCTAAATGCCTTTTAAACTACGGAATATGCTCATACAATTAGTAAGTAGTGTGCGAATTAAATCAATTAGTAATCACTCCATCATTATCAAAGTTAACCGCTTTGTGACGCATAATTTCATAATATTATTCGTGGAGAATAAACGTGCGACGAAACGTAGACAATATATTCGAAATAATTGGTCAAACGAATGAAAACATTACCTAACTGAATTAGAGCAAAACTTACCGTCTACCCATAACTGATTAATTGGTCTTAAAGAAAATCGGTTTATATTATAACGACCTCGTCGAGTTTGTGGGTAAAACGATGTTCTGCCATGTCATTTGCTTTTGTAAACGAGTTGAACGCATATTTGTAAAATATTATGTTTATAGCTTAGAACTGACCATATGAATCTTTGCAATCAAACAGAGGACAAAGACTGAAAGACGCTAGGCAACAAACTTGTCAGGGCCTTAACCTTAACCTTAACGAAGCAGACCCAAAACGTACAAACCACCCAACTCCCATTCTCCCACTCCCTAAAAAAACGTCGTCCCACGAAAATAAAACAATTAAAATGACCTAAAAAATTGAAATTATGATAAAATTAACAGAGTATTCAAATTATCGATTTACATTGATTTGGCACTTACGGGGTGAGAAAAATCGTGTTTTTCTCATTTCGGTACCGATAATATTATGAAAATGTATGAAATCAGTAGCTTGTGCTAGATGCGTATCGGAGTGTAATCCAACGAAACTTCGGATAATTTTTTGTTTAACATCGAGTAATCAGATCATGACGTTCCGTGAGATCCCATCTTAATGTATGATTGATATATTTAGCGTGGAGTGTGAAATGAATTGATCTTGTACACCGGTTCTTGTTTATGATTTTTGTTTATATATATTTGTATATATATATAGGATTAGTTATTTTTAATGCAAACGCAATATTGACTGTTGGTCTAATGAGAATACAAAGTTGTATTTAAATAATGCATATATTATACACCTTTCGTATTCCGTATTTTATCAACTTATTATTATTAATTTAATCCATTGTGCAAGTTAGGAAATTTAATATCATAATCCTACTGACAGTTATCCGGAAACGTATCTATGCAGAAAGAATTTATATTTCCATTTATGAATGTGATTTCCGCGTTCTATGGATTATTATATTATTTATTTAATGCACCTGCAGGTGACATGGTAGATGGTACTATTATAAACATAATAGAATATAATGGCAAATAGTACTATTTGCAGCCATTTGTGCCCAATACAAATATTTAAGATTTTATAACCATGAATCAATACTCAGTTTAGATTCAGTCAAATTACTAAATTATAAAACAATTTCAGTATTTACAAAATACTCTGGTATATTATAGGTAGATAACAATATGAAATTATTCATTCTTATGGAGAAACCAAGTTATTTGATTCAGTTAAGGGTTAACGGTGAGAGGTCTTGGTAGATCTTTGCAGATTACGAGACATTTCAGTTTTGTGGAAAATGAATTGATATAAGTACTGAATTAAAATAATGTTATGCAAGACCTGATGTAACAATGTTATCGGTTGTTAAATAGTGTATGGGACTCGTGTCTATTTCTCCATCACTCTTTGATCCGTCCAACAAAGAAAATAATAAACGCATCGATACACAATTTATGTAAAGAATCTGTAATATATAATGCCGAGTCTATCATCGTACGATCGACGTTAGTTTGGTTGTACAAGTTTCTTCTGGTTTATATAAAATCCCTCAGGCGGAATCCAAATTAAATAGTACCTAAGTAAATAAAACGAAAATACAACACCCATAACATCAAAGTGCATACCTATATCACGAACAATACTTTCGGCACCTTAAAAGCGCAATAATTTCGATAAAACTCATTTCGTGATAATTATGTATTTATAAATAATATTGTTTTATGTTGGGTCCGTGTATCGGTTTCGTCAAAATCAGTCAGTCATAATGTCGTCTTCGCTATAGTTTCTCGAACCGCATAGTCGAGAGACAGGTGTGAATAATTTTTGAGTTTATAAAAAGTAATAACGCTCACTGTTGAGAGGGGGAACTCGACTACTTGCGTGTCGAGGCTGTCCAATGTGGTGAATTCCAGTTTCAATATTTTTCAATATGCCTATACTAGAACGGTGCTATTGAATTTCACAAAACGCAACGCATATATTCTCGGTGTACACGATTTTAAAATATTATGAAACATGGTGTAATTGCGCAATAATAATAATAATAATAATAATAATGTACGCAGTTGACGTTTGCCAGCTAGTGCAAAACTTGCCCATTACTTCCGGCGGCGGACGTCCGCGCGTGAGGCGGCTGAACGGTAATTTTCCGTCGCTCGTGATGACCGGACAAATCACGTTACGAGTCCGTCCCAGCAGATACACACACGCACACACGCACACACACACACACACACACACACACACACAGGCCTAATTCGATTTCGTCCGTCCTTCCGTTTTTGTTTCCGCTCCCGACCTAACGCGCACATCGTTCCCGTGAGGTGGAGGCGAACCGATGACGTCAAACACGTCCGTTAGTCGATGGGTCGCGTAAGGAAGGCATTCTAATACAATACTAGACGACCGGGTCCGTACAACACGCAATAATAAAAAAAAATCCAGACGTGTTGCATCATAATATTATTTACGTATGTGACTTCAACCCTTCATGACACAGCCAAACCTCACAACCCCCTGGGCCCTGATATACGAGATCGTATTGAATCTGTATAGAATTAAACTACCTCTCTCTCTCTCTCTCTCTCTCTCTCTCTCTCTCTCTCTCTTTCACTCCAACACTCTAGCCCCTACGATAAAATGGTTTTCATCGTTAATTTTTTTATACATATTATATATATTTTATACGTTTATTTGACTCTAACGCTATTTTATGGTTATTATTGTCGCGTATATACCGTTTCTAGTAAACGCGAGCATAACGGAATACGCCGTGGAAATTGATATCGTAGAGATTTTTTTTATTTTTACGACCAAGTGCCTCCAACGATACTCAGCAGCACTATTGTTAAAACGTCATGCCAGTGGCGACGAAGACATTTGTCGAAATCGCCGTCAACTAAATATCGGCGGCCGCTATTCGTACTTAAGAAGTCATTTTTGTAGGTATACTTTGCCGTAAAAAATAAAAATCGATTTTATGTCACCATTTATCGCTCTGCTCGTATATTTGAATAAATAATATTATTTGCACTCCACCCATTTATACTTCCTAGTTCCTACTAATTATTGACAACTCAGCAATATCCCACATATCGCTCGAATAGCCGTTCCAAAACAAACAATTAACACGTAACCTAACTCAGTATATAGCACACAAACACAAGTAACACACTTTCGAATTAACGTTGAAATTTACTCCTGAATGGTTTTTTAGTTTGTTTTAATTAATTTTGTTCTTACACCCACGTTGTTGGGATATAACGATAATACGATTATTTAATTTTCTTTGAAGAACATTATTTTTAAAATATACCATTCGAAACCGCAAGTAAAATATATTTGCATTGAATTCAGTTCGTTAAAACTTTTTATTTGAAGACATTGAAGTTTTTAATGAAACATATAAAATTTAACAGAATGAATGTAAAACAAATGCGGAATGATCAAAGTTTGAAAACACAATAATTATAATTACATGAAATATTGACAATATCAATCGTTAAATCGATAACGTTTAAGAATAAAACACAATAATTCTATTACTTGTTTTTCAAGTTACGACTCTCGTATAAATACAACAAATCGTATCAATATATCAGACGAAAGCACATGTGCCATGATGTAGAAGAGTTATAAAAAATAAAAAAATCGTACCATTTATTATGGTTTAAAATCATGATTTTAAGTTTTTAATATTTTCTTTTAGATCGGTTGGATGAAAGCCGAAGATCAAACAATATTAACGTTTCACGAGCGTGTAGTTGCTTCAAACGGTCGATTTAGCGTAAGTCATGAGAATTACAGAACTTGGTATTTACATATACGAGACGTGGAGGAAACTGACAAAGGCTGTTACATGTGCCAAGTAAACACGATCGAAATGCAAAAACAAATCAGTTGTTTAGACGTCTTAGGTAAGTGGACAAAACAAAAAATACTATTATATTATAAATAGAGTATTACACCATTATCTTCGAGGGCGTAACCTAGTAGTCTCCAATTACGCCCCAAGGACCACTTCCGACACAGAACAAACTATCATAATATCATCTCGTTAATAATAATATACCTAATACCTATATCAATGTTTTTTTTTTTTTTTTTTAACACAATATTATAGTCTTCCATTAAAATATTTAACATAACTATATAGGTACAGTTCATTTTTTAAATATTGAAAATGTATTACGTTATACTTAAATATATGTTTACACTTATCTAATCAACGGCTTCTCCTAACCGTAACAATCATTGCATTTTTGCGACTGGTTACTTAGAATGTACATCGCATTCCCATATTGCACAGTTTTTAATTTTATATATGGTCCTCGGGTAATAAAGTTTGAAGACTCCTTCGGTGTAACCAATGGAAGTCGGATTACTTCAGTAATTATATGTTATTACAATCAAAAGTCAATAAAGATATTGGTAACAAAATATGAATAAGCCCATGACATATTTTCTTACTAATTACAGCCTTGGATACCCGAACTCCTTCTACTCGTACGCCTTTTTATAATTGAACAATATGTTTGACCTATATTCACTTAACTTGGTATGTGAAATATTTTTATATATTTCGTAAAATCAGTTACTAGATTTGTATTTGATTTTTTGTCAAAAACAATCAATAAACTACATACGCTTAATTAAAACGACTATAATTTAATTGCAAAAAAGCAACTCGTTAGGATGTAATATGCTAGGTATCGCTTATTATATTGAAAGTTAAAAAATCTTTAATATTTTGACTTCCTCAAATTACTCGAAGGGTTTTATTTTAGTTTATGCTTTCATAATTATTGATAAAAAAAAGGTATATATTTACTGTTATTTCACAATACGATGAAAACATCCCATTTTTCGGGAACCATCTGCAGCGAACATTGATGTTAAACTTTAAGATCTGTCAGTTACGCCAAAATGCATGTGGGCAGATGTGTTTGTGTGAACGTATGTTTACGAGCTTATGAGTTGCCCACAAACTCAAAGTATTCAGAAATAGTTTCGTCGATTAAGCGTCACGATGTCTGAGTCGATCCAAAACTACATCACGAGATCCGTTGAAAATTCGTAACTTTATATAATTGCCTTCCGGCCGTTTTCCGACAGTCATGATGAAGACGACGACATACGATCACCCGGAGTCACGTGCTATTATCTCGGGTCTCGTCGCCGACCTGCAACCGAGTGCACACGTTCCGTCACCTCCACCCCTAACCCCCCCCCCCCCACACACGTGTCTCGGCCACTGAAACGACGGTGTATTGGACGCACGCAACAGTTATTTCCACCGCTGTGGTAGTAAAACGCATAATACAATATCGTAGCCGTAGGTACTTGAACATTTGTACGCATGTAATATTATAATGACAGTAATACTATAGGGGCACGTTGCGCTTGTTCGTGTCACGTCGATACAATATGTATATATAATATAATTAATTAAATCAAACCTTTTGTGCATGGCAATACGGTTACGTTGCACCGGAGCGTTAAAAACGACCGAGCAGGGTGTGTGTGTGTGTGTGTGTGCGTGTGTGCGTGTGTGTGTACGTGTAGACTTCAAGTACAAAACTCGACTACTCAGTATTACATCGAAATCATTATTTACTACAACGACAAAACTAAAAATAAATACATTATACACGTTATACACGTTAAACCGAATAAAGCGCACAATGCGAATCGCTCCACATCCTCCTCCCCGTCCGGGGATCGACGGCTCACAAAAAAAAAAATCCCACGGCGACGATAATAATACAGTGCGTATAATATTGACGTGTACAACGTTATGCGTCGATGAGCGTCCTTTGCCTTTCGGAATACCATCGGCACGATAAATAATAATAATTGTAACTTGAATACAATATGGCAAAATATAATACATTATATTTTATAATATTAACATGAAACCCGCCCGGACGTCAAGTATGACCCGCCAATAACGTATATTATATGATATATTTTGTTTTCATTGTGTTTTTGTTTCGTTTTTGAAGTATATACTCACCTGTTAGGCACCGCCGGCATAATAATGTGCATGTCTGTAACACTGTGTTAACAACGGTTCGGTCACATGACATCGCGATGACGGCAATCAACAATAACGACGTAAACAACCAATCAAACGGTGGATTTCCATCTATATTCGTCCGTTTTTCGTATTTTTTATTGTTATAATAATATAATCTATACACGCGTATGTTTTATTCGGATATTTTTCCCAGAGAATATAATATTAGCATTCGACGTTATTGTCAGGTCCTCCGAGCATAATAATAACATCGTACATGCATATTGTCATTATTCATTAACAATAACGTCGTTATGTTTCGTCTTTGACCGCCTCCGGAGCTCATTTGCCCATATTGCACACGTATTTGCCAATACCGATTTTTCCAGATGATAAAATATAATAACAACATTACCTAACCATTAAATCATTAATACATATGCGAGCGATTTAAGTACTAACGTTCATTGTCGTATATATATATATATATATATATAAGTTAACCTATTTAAATCGATGTACTTATTACACCGGAATCGTTTTCGAGGTTTATTTAAGTATCGACACTTTGAATTTACCTCTAACACACACGCACTGTCCGTTTTCACGCGCACGCTGTTCCATACCTACACGTATTAAATTACCCACTTAGTTTTCGTATCTATTAGATTTATGTGCACGCATAAACCTATAACAACCACTTTGACCTAGAAAATCATGTTTCGGCATGCGTACATGCGTGTGTGTGTGTGTGTGTGTGTGTGTGTGTGTGTGTGTGTGTGTGTGTGTGTGTGTTTAAACCGTTTATGAAGTCAACCAAGAGCTTATCTGTTACAAAGTCGTAGTATTTAGATTCGTATTATATTTATATACATGCACTGTTCTAGAGGATTTTCTAGGTTTTTTCCGTACCACAAGTGCAAAAAATCTTCGAGCCACGTAAAATAAATGTAAAAATAAAATATTACAAGACGTAAAGGAGGAATACGTGCTTGGATTGTATTATTGACGATTAAATTCCTAATATTATTTGAGTCGTTTTTCTCACGCCAATTGTGTATGTGTTTTTATGGATCAAATAACTATAATGGGCATTCTAACGTTCGTTTATTACGTAATTTGTATACATTTGTACGACCTTTTATAAAATTTGGATAGCGGCCCTTCGGTGCACACAATCAAATAGGCAATTCAACGTTAGATTAGGACTACCTAGTCATACGTTTTTGGCAATGGTGTTATAGACTGCAGACGGCAAATATCTTTTTCGATAAAGGGGAAATAAAAAGAAGAAATCAAAGGAGTGTAACTACTTAACTATAACACACGTATAAGCAGAGTAAATATTTTTTTTCTTTTCTTCGTTATTATAACAACATTTTTTATCTACTTTTTTCGGCACATTAACCATGAGGACTACGGGTTTCATAGTGAAGCATAAACAAAAATAATTTATCGCATTTTTTGACAAAATAATATAAGATATCTTGTAGGTAATTTATATTGTAATTTATAATAAAAATATTTTACTTATTTTTATTTAAATATTTGTTATTTTTATGAAACTATTTATAATTTATATAATGAATTGAGCTTTGAAACTGTAAATAATATTCATATTATCAAACTATACTTTATTTATGATATAAAATATTTAACATCAAACAAAGTGTTCTTTCATTTAAAATTATATCATTATAATTATTAAATATTTAATTTTAAAAATGAATTATTGATTTCAATTGTTCACTAATAATGAAGTCTATTACAAACTTTCATTTAAGCATATTATCTGTGTTTAAACCATATACAAGTAGTAGCAATGCACACTCTTAAAAAGTCAGATTTAAATATTCTTGAAAAAATGATCTTTTTTATCTAAATAAATATTTATTTAGTTATCTATTATCCTTATCTAGATAATTATCTGTTGTACTATCTTTATAATTATTTAGATAATAAAGTACTTATCTAATCCCAAAACAGGTGAATAAAATCGATTTCCTAAAATGTTGAATCAATGATATTTTTTAGTTCTTATATAAAAGCTCGTAGTTGAAACGTGGGTCTTGTGTACGGTCGACGGTAGAGTAAATCAATAAAAAGCGAAATCGATACACAAAAATACAATTTATAATAATAGCAATTTCATGTGAATTGTAATGATAAAATTCATTCTAACAGTAATATTATGACGTTTTTTGTGGCCGTTCGGTGGTAACGACTGTGTGAGTGGGAGACGGAACAACGGCACCGCGGCGCGCTGTTAAATTGCATACTCAGAGCGCCGTGCTACGAAAACAAAAAAACGAACCAACGAGCATGACGACTCGGCGCGTCTTCGTACAACCCCACAAGTACACGAGTTTAATCGAATCGCGTTTATACGGTTCGGCTACCGAAAGTGCTATATTCTGACGAAGACACTCGCGGTACGAGTGTGCACACAGAGTGCGTAAAAAAAAAAATAATAACTCAAGTCCGTATCGCGTATAATTGCACGTCATCAGGTATCGTCGTTTAATTAAAAGCCATACAGCCGGTTTTCGATATAAGTGCGCGTGCACGAGAATAGCGAGCAGCGTGTTCTCTACACTAGTTGTTAATTGTTGACTCTGCGAATAATTTGCATATGAGATAATTCTGCGCGTAACGGGGGCGCCCGATAATTATATGCAGCAATAATACCTTCTTTGAAATGTTTTACGCTGTCTTTGTACACATATTTATCTACGTACGACTCGACTCGACTAAATAATTAATAAGACACACACTCGTGCAATTATTATAACAATATCGTGCATGATGTATATGCTCCCAGCGTTTACCGGCGTAGCCACCTACCGTGTTCAATATCGTATAAAATTTCGAGAGATAATTTCCGGGCACGTTTATAACATAATACCCTTCACGCCGACGGTATAATATGCGCACTCGCTGGATAGTATTACAATAATCGGAAGTTATGTTTTCGCATAATTTCGGGGTGCTGCGCACATGTCTGTGCAGCGTTGCCTGAGCGCGACAATGGGCGTAATAATAGTGTGTTGGCGTCGATCCAAAACTGTTGTGAAACAAAACCACACGATCACTGCAACTACAACTACGGTGATCTCAAAAGTAGCACGTCATAAACGACTTGTCTACGACGGCTGGTATCTAATATTGTGTTGACACGTATTCTAATATATGGGTGTATATTATAATGATTCACATGTACAACAGAAACATTATTGTAACGCACCACCTGGTCGATTTAAAGACGAAGTTTACGCGTCAAGATCCTCGCAATAAGTGTTATATATATATGATATATCGTGGTGATAATAGGTGTACTGTGTGCGATTACCACTGTGCCACTTTCTGGTCTTAACGTAAAAGTCGTTGTTGTAGTACGACACATAATATAATATAATGCAATATACTCTAATATTATATAATATGTATGCAGAGTTAACTCGTCGAACAGACGACAAAGTCACTTCCCGCTATTCAAATTATTCGTAGAATTTTTAATAAAACTCTGTCTATTCGGTAGAAACCCAGTGGTACAAGATTTATCAGTTTTTATCATATCGACAAGAGTATAATAATGCAGGTTTAATTTTTATGTTGATATTAAAACACTATAAGCGTCCTCCTCGATTATTAAATTATACACGTTTGTAATAAAATGAGCGACCATTAACATTTCAAAATAACACGAATTGAAACATGCATAAACGTAAATATTTTCATCCTCGATAGAATCAATAACACAGAGTTTATTCAGAAACGTTTTGTAGTTTCGTTCAGTGTAATTAATACGTGTGATATTGCTGTAGTACAACAAGAAGTATGCGTATTCTATACACCCCCCCCCCCCCCCACCAAGTGAACGTACAGGTAGTTTATTTCAATTACTTTATGAACACGCTGATATTCAAGTTTTTTTGAACAATTAAAACAATATGATAAAATATATATTATGCATGTTCTACAACTAGTGCCATACAATTTGATTTTTAATTTACTTGTATAGGTATTCATGTTTATCCGTATCTAATCAAACTTTATTATTCAATAATAAACTATTAGATAAAATTTAATTAAATATCTGTCGGGGAAAAATAGCCATTTCAATTAAATGTGAAAAAAATACACAAGCAACTACTATAACATCTGTGAATAAGTTTCAGTTAAAGGAGGTTTAATCACATTTGTACCAACTGACTAATTTTCAACTACCGGTAAATTGTCTATTCTTCCTCGAAAGTTTTTCTGTCGACTTTTTCGTATTTTCTGTTTATTTTAACAAGACTGTTAGTCAAGTGTTTTTATTTAACATTGGAATGAAAAAAAATAAACATTTCATGCCACCAACTATCGAATACGACTCGGTCAGAAATGTTTTAAATTCGTTTTGTAATTATATAGTCAATATTGTTAGTACTTGTAAGATGACAAAAATAGAACGTAACGACTTAACCTCTCAACTAATATATTATATTATAAATTATTGAAAAACGAGAGCTTTAAATAAAATGTCCAATCGCAATCTAAAAATTCAAAACACTATTGGTTGAACAAAAAAAATCACTATAAAATATCACAATATTGGGCAACATAATACAGCTGTTTATATTGTTGTAATTTTTTTATTTATGCTAAACACGTTTTTCTATTTATATTATTACTATTTCGAATTTGTAACTAAATTTAAAAATAAAAATGAAGAAAACTAAAATAAATATCTTCAAAAAATCTAATATATTTATTTCTTGGAAATACGGATTTTATTTTAATAGTTGTGGAAATGTTTTATAGTTTTGGGTTACAAAATAAAATCTCAAAACTGGTTTTTACTATTATTAATATCACAAAATGATTTAAGATTTTTTTAAATAAAGTATTGTAACCTAAATCGTTTTATACTATATATATATATATAATTACTATATATAAAATAAATCATGATAATATACACAAGCAATTCAATAAATTTCTTAATTCCTAACTATATAAATGCATGATAATTATTCGTATTAATACAAATGTTTCAAGAAAACTATCTACGAAAGTAAAATATCTACTGTTTGACAAAACACAATATTAGATATATTATGATATAGTTGACAATTTAATCAGCATAAATAACAAATAACAAATAACAAATAAAATGAGTGTGTAGTATAGCCTAAAAAAATACAGAACAAATAGTTGCATTTTATGATTTATCTACTGGTGACAGAAACCTCCAAATTAAAATTGTCCAACAGTCAATCATCAAATCGGTTAAAACATTTTTAGCATAAACGCCATGTACCATCAACAACACTTGCGCGGTTCGAATGGTCTTGGCAAAGCAAAATTGGAAGTTCGGAATTTGATCCCCTCCGGGTGAAAATAAAGTCCGACAAATGTTTGTTCCAACATTGTGTAACAGTCATCCAAAAATCTCATTGTATCGATGTCTGATGATGTCGCGTGGCTAAATTTACTGCGGTGGATCACCCACTTAGATTAATGACTAAAAACTCGTTACTTCGTTTTATAACATCGACGCAGATTTATGTCTGGGCTTTGATTTTGTTCGTCGTCCCTGGAAATCTTAGACCGAGCATCTCGTTCAAATCCCTTTGAAATCTCTATGGTTATGTCACTATGTATAGTGTCATTCGGACAGTTATTTATTCACCGAGATTTTGCAATTAAGTTATATAACTATTATTGTTGTCTATAGCCTGTCATTCGTCGCATATACGCTGTATATACGTCTTGCATATTATTTATTATTTATAATTCTGAAAGTCCCTAGCCAGCCGCTGCTTCGGCTTTTAACCGCATTTCGCCTGCTTCCAACAACATCTCGATGGCAAATGACATAATCGTGTTTGGCGTGTACGTCTAAAATGATAGCACATCCACGGTGTTCACATTGGTACCATTCCGGCACTAATCGTGAAAACGTGTCTAATACTAATAATTATTATATCCATTTCCACCGTCAATATAGAATTTTGAATTTTTATTTTCCGACCATAATAATTTTTATTTCTAGGCTATTCGGCTTGCGCCTGTTTATTTTATTACCACATGATTATATATTTCATTTTCCGCTGTGTACGCACAATTGTTGTCAGCTATTTACCAGATTTCAGCTATTTCTGACTCGATGTTCGGCTGTTAAGCGAATTCAAACGTTTTCCAATCGTGCTCTTCACTATCTATAAAAAAATAGAATAACTATTGTTCATACTTTACGAGTAGTACACTGTTTTTTGTTCAAGGTGGTTATTATATATAACTAACGGTGTTAAAAATGTCTGTTATATATTATTAACGTTTCGACGATTTCCTTCATTGCGCCACCTCGAACATAAGATTAAAAAATATCTGCCATCTTACAGAACACTTAAGCAAATGTTTTATAAAGGT
The DNA here is from genome assembly GCF_001856785.1 of Myzus persicae. Classification (NCBI taxonomy): domain Eukaryota; kingdom Metazoa; phylum Arthropoda; class Insecta; order Hemiptera; family Aphididae; genus Myzus; species Myzus persicae. Next base: position 118,946 of record NW_019104113.1, on the reverse strand, counting down.
AAAAAATGAAAACAATTTAAATGGTATTTAAGGGTCGATTTATACATTTCTTATGTACCTACTTCTTTATTAATATGATTATTCAGTTGTTTTTATGTAAATATTATTTTATTTATCATTTAAATACACATTTTTTTATTAAATTTTTACTAAACCAACAACGTAAAAAACAATATTTATTTATTAATACTTCAGTACCTAACCAACTTAACTTCATCGAATAAACACGATATTAAATTTAACACTTTGAAATATTCGGGAATTGAGATAAATTGGAATAATATGCACGAGGTAATGTTTTTAAAAATTATACATTTTAATTTATTTATTTTTATAACTATTATTTTAGTATTTCATAAAATGTTTTTACGTTGAAACATTAACATGATTATAGATGCCATTATCATTTTTATAACACCATAAGAAAATATAAATGACATATTATATTAGCGTATTATGGGCATGGACTCATTAGTAAATCATTTGGATGATTATTATTTAAATGTTTTACATTCTAACAAAATAAAATATTAAGATTAGGAAGGATATTATCATTTGGGGTCTCTGTTAAATTTTATAATATAGTATGAGTATTAAATAAAAACAATAATAATCGATAAAACATAAAATTAAAAAAATATACCCCTCACTCACCCAAACAAAAAAAAAACGATGACCGTAATGTAAAATGATAAACTTTTGTATATAATATCTTAAGTTTCAAATACTTAGAACAGTTGATTCTTTTCTAAATGTAATATTAATAATAAACGATCGCTGTTAAAAGAATCACTATGTTTATCATACAAATATGATGTCCCATTAGACCGTAAATAGACCATTAAAGATACTACCGTATCGTCGTCACGTTTTAAACGTTCAAGCTAATAATTGGCCAACTAACCGCGTATATGGTATAACCAGAAGCTACACTGTATATTATACAATATAGATTACGCACGTTATATAATCTTGCTGACGTGAGGTGTTCCAAAAGACTTTGGCCGGCACGTCGTCGCTTTCTTCCGGTTATATTATAACAACAAAAGTACCTTAACTCCCCCCCCCCCACTCCACCGAACAATTATCCGGTCTCCTCTACCAACTGTATACTTAAACTCCTCCGGTGTGCGGACTTACGTCTAGCGCGTTACCTATAGCACATTTATATATATATATATACATAACAACATAATGGTAGGTCCAGTATGGCTCTTGTATAGGGCTCTTCCGACCACACTGCAGTGTCCTGTCGAATGATTGTTATTATTATTATTATTATCATTATCGCTATGATCTTAATAATCTAATGATAATATAATATTATTACTATTACTATTATATTGTACGAGTGGGGTGGCGGGTACAGTGTTGGCAAACAAAGTAAAGGTTAATTTGTTAATGGAGACCGTCGTTTAGGTGGCTTAGTTCTGGTCCATTATGTTTGGCGCTCTCCCTCGTACTCACGCGGCCGTCGGATTCGAGTGAGGAATAACTCGTTATACTGTGCTACTGGTACCACGTGCCTGTGTGTGTGTGTGTGTGTGTGTGTGTGTGTGTGTGTGTGTGTGTGTGTGTGTGCCACACACCCGTCGTCCGCTAACCCCTCTCGACGACACCTCGCAAAACTTTGCTTGCAGAGTAAACGAAAGTTTCGCAGGCATGTCTTCGCCACCATCATCACCATATCCCCCCCCCCCCGGTCATACTCCCAGACGATAACTATGCGGGTATAGTGCATTACATCCACCGCCACCGAAACAGCTCGCGTGTCTCGACGTCGCCACCGCCACCACCGCAACGGTCGGCACATTACTGCAGTAGTGTGGTGTCGATGGGCTAATTTCGCTTAGTCGACGATGGTTTTTATTATAATTATAATCATCGTCATCTCATAGTTTACCAGCATCACCAATGTTTCAACTGCGGCCCCATAATCACGGCCGCAAACATCTGCAGGAGAAGTTTGAGGACGTTGACTACGTATAAAACTAAGACCGAATTTCAGTACGTCACGATTTTTTCATACACCCATCAGAGATTATAGCCGTAGCCCAGGATAAACATATAGACCTAGGGTGGCGATCCTTTCGAACACCATGTGCCAAAAATTACCTTTTTTTTCTTCGAGCGTGCCGTGAAATATAAAAAAAAAACTAAAATATTTTGTTATATTCGATATTGTAAAAAAAAAATCATCTTCATTTGATTGTATAATTAATATATTAGTATACAAAAGGTTAGTTTAGGTACATACAATTACAATAATATTATTTTGTTAATTATTTATTTTAACATTTTATTTTTAATAAAAATATTTCAATTTTTTTCGCGTACCACCTCGGGCATGTGTGCCATGGATTTGCCATCCCTGATATAGACGTCTTTTGGAAATCTGGATGACAGCTCCTTTCAATTTTTGATCGAGAGTTTAATCGGCCCAAGTGTGATTAGATGTTACATGTACTAAAATATTGTTATTAAAAGTTGTTTTTACCGTTTTTGTGGATTTTCGTACTGCTTGACGTAAGACAGCAGTGCATGTGCCAAATTCAACCCAGTGCCAACATACTAGGCGAATCTTACGGTTTTGCCCGTTAAGAAGAAGCCATTACGACAATCCACTATCACTGATTACGCTGCTCTACTTCCGACAATATAGTATCAAGATTTCACACTGTCCATACGTGTTGATTATTTCGCAATCTGGCCATTTATCTTGACCTATCGGTGCTAGTCTAAATGGATAGACTCGGTAGTTTTCCGTTCAAAAACATAAAACCATGTCTCATGCCTCATGCCTCTTGTTGCCCGGGTGAACCACCAAATCTATCATCCCAATTGGCTGAAATCTAAGTGTATCGAGGTGAACCCTAAATCTTTGATTTAATACATTTCAATAATCGTAGATTTAATATTTTTTTTTTTTTAATAATGGCACTTAGAAAAAAATGCATAGGTTTCTAATGATTTTGATCGGTTTGATTAAAGATAATTATAATAATGACAACATAACATAGTGGCATATTGACATCTGTAATAATAATATACATTAATTTGTTGTTCTTGGGCATAATAATGACTTGATTTTAGATTTTTCTAGATTTATTTGTATATAATTATACCTCGTTTGACAACTATTTAACCCATATTAATGTGACCTAACTTCATAAAATTTTGCTAGTATGTACTATAAAAACTGAATCCGTAAATCTTTCAAACCCTATCGCAACTATCGCGACGACGAATTTCAAGTCGTCAGATGTGGCAAAAAATCACTGGTTATGACTCCAATCTTCAGTATACATTTTACACCGGCCGGCGTGTATTACCCCTCCATCATACGCTGATATCATTACAATATTTAGAAGAGCAAATTATACACATATATTATTATTACTTTCAAAATATGACGAAATCTAAAATAACGGCTTCTGGTGACTAAATATTTGGGTATTATTGCAATCGGCGTATGAATGTATATTAGTTGAAATCACAATCACAAATCAAATCAAAATCTAAGAAAACAAAATGTAATCATCAGCCCAAGTCACTGTGAATCGGTGTCTCAATGAATGTCCTTAATTAAACGTCAATAACTAAACGATCAATAACTCGAATGAAACTTCGGCTAAACATTGAAGAGTCCCGCACCGCTGACTCAAATAACAAATGACTTTAATCAGACGCATACTATCTCGGCGCCGTCGTCATTTGCCTTTTATTATAAAACTACTTAATAAGTAAAAGGCGTACAAGTACCGTAATAATCATTAATTTGTATGTATTTCTCAATTTTAAGATGTTACTTGAATACATTTTTTTAACATTTTAATTTCATAAATTTGAAATTATTTCAAAAAGAGAGTTAAACGGCAATCGTCAAATACTAAAATATTTAAAGTTGTTTTAGAATGGGTGAGGTATGATACATCAAATTATGTTTTAAAACAAACAAAGTCTAACTACCAAAACACCTATTTATATTTGTATTAATTAATCCGAACGAGATATTGTCCCGAGACAGTTTGAATGATTATAATTAATAATTATCAGAGGTGATAAAGCATCAAAAGCTTTAAGGACGAAATAATAATAATTAAATGTGTAGGTAGTCATAATAACTAATTACGAATACTTGAATTTAATACGTTACCAATAATATCAAATAATAAATTAGAAAAAACTTTTAGACGCCTAACGGTGAAATTTGAATTAATTGTGTTAAATGTCAATATGTGTAACATGTAAATTTGTAATATACAAATTAGAAACCTTTGATAACTGTTTTACTTTTAAATATGTATGTACAAAGAAATCTACATTTACGGATAATACAATAATTAACGAATTTCCGAGGAATAATATTATACGTATATTTTTATTAAGCTTACAGTCTTATGACCATACTCACTCCTGTTGTACACATTAAAACGAATTATTGTGTTTTCTTCGCCCTCTCTTATTTTCATTTATGTATCGGGGATGATGCGTTAACGTGAAGTTCGTTTGATGTGTACGCTGTATTACCCGCCCGTCGATACGTACCAAAGTCTTAAGCCAAAAAGACTGGCCAACGATTGCTATTCTACTGCCGACTCGAAATGGAGAAGTGAGGTTCCTCGTCAAACTAAGTACTTGGAAAAATGTGATAAATTCTTGTGTATGATAGTAGTAGTCCTTTCATTCCGATCAGTTTAATTTCGTCCGTCCTCAAAGGAAATAACTTGAAAACGTGCTAAATTAATTTTTAGAACGTTGATACATCATTATTATCTATCTAGAAGCAATATATTTTGTTTTGATATGCTGCGCATCGATATACCTTTTTATTGAATGCGTTTAGAAATTAATAAGAGCTACAGCACCATCACTCAATAACCCTATAGCATTTTATTCAAAATAAATGTAAAAATTATCATTGTAGTACGTTTTATGGTTTCACATGTTTTTATGTGCACCGTTTTAAAATATTATAAACTTACAATTGAAGAATAAAACCAGAGTTAAAAGTTGCAAAATGCCCATGGTAAAATCTTTGATCAAATTTTTTTTATGCCAAAAGTCAAAGCCCATCTTTTGACAAAAATTGCGGTTTGGAATTTATACAACAACTAATATTATAATAATATAATATTAAGAACCATAGATACAATGGATTTACTGACCCTTAGACCCCCCCCCTTCCGCAAGTTATAGCCTTCCTTCCACGTCAAGTCGCCCAATACGTCCACGTAAAGTGCATAATATTATGCAGATACATCCGAAATAAAATTATAAGTGGGTAAAGTATTTTATTATATACAATTATGTGCGGCGGGTTTTCAGATACCAGGTCGACGGACACAGACAAAGATCTCTTTAGATTGTACACTGCACTGTGTGGGTGGATGTGGGTGCGTGTTTATAGTTTGAACCTTTGTGATGTCGTCTTTACGTCGGTTCTTTTGAAGTCTTCGGTATGCAGTGGATACTCTAATTGGATTGGTCGATTTTGTAGAGCAGTGCACGCTACTGCTTTATTAATAGATGGACGATGGAGTCCACGATAAAAATAATTAAGCACAATCGGTCGGTGGAACGTCCTATGCGATTTTCTGTTGACGGTCTTACGCCATTGTCGATCGTCGATCATCTAAAATCCATGTACCATACTACCACACCTACATAATATTATAACGATATTAATTATTTACTTACCTAGTGTTTATCTTCAATTTGTTTTGCCATCGTTTTCGTTGTATACTACGCAGACGTCAGACACGTAATATTCGTAATAAATAATAACACATATTTTAAACACATATTATATTAATCGCAATACGTAATATTTTCGTCGCGAATGTCTATGGCCGTTTGCCAGCCACTTTCACCTCGACCGACGCCACAGCCGTTGCTTACCGCATTTTGGTTTGCCAACACCAAGCCAATGACTTCGTAAGTCCTGTGAGTTATCCACAAATCACCGAAACCGTTTCAGTATTAACTATACGTAACACAATTTTTGAGAGTTTTGTACATCGTTAACGCGATAATGAGGTTATAAAGCAAAACAATTTGTTGTCCACTAGGTCTGTTTTATATTCAAAATAAACTGACCTAAGACAAGACGTATTTTGATTGGGATTACGTATTATTGTTACAACCGTAAATAATTTGGTTATATAAACTTTCACGGCGATTCTCCTTTTTTTGGCCCAGCTTTGTGTGACCACAAGACTGCTCTCTACGTACTTGGGTACTTGTAAGATAAAAGTTATGCATCAGCATCATCAATAACATTTACCCCATATATTCATCTTCCCTCCCGCTTTATGATTCAAGTAAATTTAACCGAAGATCTCTCCAAAAGTATAATACAAATAAATTAGTGTTAGATGAGTACGATAAAACTAAAAAAATTAACAAAAAAAGGTTACATCAATGAACTGAAATTATTCATCAATATTTTAGTAATTTAACGTACAAGACACTACGACATTAATTTTTTTCACCACATTATACATAAGCACCCGAAAATAGTACTTCCACGGTTGTGACTATTATTTAGTCTCGCAAAACGGCAATTCATTAAGAATTGTAAAACGTATAAGCAATAACATTAGCACTTTACAGTGCGTTTTTTAACTATTTGACTTCGATAAAAGTTATTCAAAATACAACCAACCATGTACGATAATGGATTACCACAACACGACGATGTCATAAAAAAAAGTAATCTTATTTAACATGCCTTGTGCTTTAGTTTTTAAAATATTACTGTTTCTAAAACGTGTTAGTTTATTCAAAGCAACAATGACAATAGTATGGTAATCGATACTTGACGAAAACTAAATAATGTCCACGCGGAGTCGCCTTTGTTTCGACTACGCATCCCAATATGTTTCCTAGGAACCTAAAAAGCCTAACCGACATGAATATTTCTGCCGATTCGGAGGTATTATAAGACTCAGCTATTGGACGAGTGTATTGTATCGTAGCTAATATTGTACACCTGATGTGCAGTAGTTTTCCACGATCGGAAGCTCGGAATTGAATATTCTTTCTAGCCGCCAAAACGACTTGCAATTACGCGCATGTTGTTAGCAGTACATGTGGGGTGGCCGAACAAATTGCACGACACAACCGCGGGTGTAGAGAAAATGCATTTCTTTTATATCGACATTCATTCCTCTTGCGCGACCCTCCCACCGAGGTATCTAGATTGGACCGGAAACTTATTCGAAAAAAAGGCAGTTCCGACGCCACCTATAAAGAAGTAATCGACTTCTTTGTGCGAGTGCAGCGTTCGGCGGGACGGCGACGACGATCGCGAAGATTCCACGCGCCCCAAGTGGTCGACAAAAGACCAATTTTTTTTTTTATAGGTGCAATTTAAAACACCATATCGAATCGACCAATATAACACATTACGTAAGCTGCCGCCCGTGACCGTAGTATATGTATCCATGTACGTGGTTAACCACATCGTTTGTATAATTTACGACTTCGAATCATCGCACAACTACGTTATTATATTATCTAGGTTTGGGAGTAAAAATGTTCGAGAGAAAATATCCAAAACTTAACACATCCTTGGAAGTATTTTCTTGATTATGAAAAATGTATTTAGAAAACTGAGGAATCGGTAAGCAAATTTACATTATAATACATTCCACGTCAATAAATACTTATGTTAGTAATAGAGATATTACCTGTATAGGTACCTATAATATATTAATGTGTGATTCTTGAATGATTCTTAATATTTGTCATAATAATGATATATAATGATAAAACATTTTATTTAATTATCTCGTGTGTTTTATACATAATATAAATTACTTGTTCGTGTAGTGCATTATCTCATTAAATTGCCGACATACTCACAATTTGATTTTCGTTAAAACCAACAGCAATAATTAAATAAAAACAATTATCAACTTTAAAAGGTATCCGTTGTATAGGACACCAGTTAAGTACCGAACACTGGTAGTCGGCTACCGAGGCCCATCGTTTTCTGAGTCGCTGTAAATATGAAAAATGTTAGATCAGATCAAAATGGAAAACGCAGGCCATGATTTGCAATACACTTACTTCGAGTAACGCAAATACAAAGAAAGATTTCAATACGAAATCAAGCATATTATTATAATATACGACCTTAAATCTCACATCTATAAGTTCATGTCTGTGATCTTACATCGTTCATTTCGGTCCTATTCGACTTGATCTATGTGTTCTTATCAAAAGCGCAGTACACACGCCCTACATTTTACTGTTGAGTATCCCTCATCTCATGAACGTTAAATCAAATATAAATTATGTCAGTTTCTTGTTATTTTCTCTATCATTACACTAACGATTCCTATTCATGCGTTTATATTTATTTCCATTCATGTTTAAGAGATTATTCATCTTTTTCACCAAATTGTTCTTAAATTAACTATATGACATTAAAATATTTTCGATTTCGTAACCATTTTAAAATGAAAAATAGTATCATCAAATATTTTTTCAAAAATCAATAATATATTAAACTTGAACAATAAATGTATTTATTCCTATAATTTGAATTTAACAAATTACGTCCTATGACTAAATTTCTATGGATTTGTTTGTCTTTTTCTTTCTATGTACTGATATTGATTTAGAAAACTCAAAAATAAAATAATACTGTACAATTAACTCTCACCATTCCTTAGCTTAGGTTAGGTCGTGTAAATTAAACATTGACTATCAATTTAAAAGTTTTAATTCTGATTTTTAAAATTATCGTGGCTCAAACGTTGTACAAATAACTGAGTTTTATAACTAACGACTATTTTAAAATATAAATTTCATTCAGACTAATAAAAATATATTCATAATAATTCATTATTTCTGAAATTGTCCTTGTCTTTAAAATATAGTTTTCTAAAAATTCATTGAGTTTTCTAAATATATTCAGACAATTTGTGCAATTACTCAAAATATAACACTCTGGTAATTGAAGTTGGGAAACAAAATGGGATTTTAAAGGTTTTGTAATGTTTATATTTTACGCGATAGGTACATCTGCCACACGTTTCCACAGGGAAATATAAGACAAGTCATAGCTACAAATTGTATACCAAAAATATCGTTTATAACGAAAAAATATATGTATGTATAAAAAATAAATAAAAGATTCTGAACAGTAAGCTTAACGAAATTCGAAAAAAATATCACAGCTAAAATTCTGTTGAACAAATTTCTACTTGCAACTATGTAACATATTATTATGATACTTGAAAAATGTATCCATTAGATTTCACTACACACAAGCCTAAATAATTGCCTACATGTTTTAAATAAATTGTGAATAATTGTATTCAACATTTTAATATTTTATAGCTTTTTCTTCTTTATTTTTTTTCAACATTGAATTATACAGAATGTCCTGTTAGGATACACCCATTAGCCATACAGGGGGACTTGACAAAAACCGGTTTTTTGCAGACTCATTTATAAACTAAAAAAATGATTTACAAAAAAATGTTATCTAATTAAAAAATTAAATATATGTAGTCCTTGTGAGCCTAATAAAAAAACAGATTTATGATATATTTATTATCTTGGGAAAAATCGCAATTTGTAAATCCTCGAATTACACTCTGCATATTATTGTAACGACTTTTTAGTATTTTGTTATTATGTTTTTAAATAATTTTCCCCATCATACTTACCATATTTAATATTTTACCGAATATTTAACAATAAGCTTTGTTTTAAGTTTTGACAAGATGGGTAAAGAGGTGAAAAGGGTATGTATTATCTTCACGTAATATACATTATCCCCCACTACAGGCGTTTACTTCAAGTTACATTATATTGTGTTTACATGTATAAATTTATGATTGGTAAATTATTTTAGGGGTAGAAGGATTTTACTTTCTCCTCTTAAACTGTAATTTAATATGCGAAAGGTATATAATATTTATTTTATTTTCTCGCACTCAAAGTCACTGCAATTTATACTACTCTATTTTATTCCTGTTTATGAATCGGTTGAGGATGATTACTGCCCATACCAATACTTATAAATTATATTATATACCTTTGCCCTTAATTTTCGAATCCTTATACAATCATAAAAATATTGTTTTTCTTTCCTACAATTCATAATATTTTAAAGTAAAAAAAAAATGAATTATTTGACAACACATCAACCAAAACCAAATGTTTTAAGTTAAAGACAGAACGGAAAATATACACAACTATTATTATTCATCAATTATAACGTATACATTTGAGTAACAAATCAACACTAAATATAGATTCAATGACAGATCTATGTGCGGACTAAAATAATAATGGCGATAATGATAACAATATGGGAGTCTCACAGAAATGAGAAATTATGTTATATACCTTGTGGTAACCTGAAATGGACGTAAACTGTAGTCGATTGAATGTTTGCTAATTGCTTGAATACAAATGCGATTGTTTAAAATTCATTGAACGTTATTGAACGCATTATTAACTAACGAAATACTTATTTTACATCAACCAATAAATTATTATTATGCTGTAAAACTTCCATTTACTTAATATCATTATATTATTATAATAAACCTACACACTGCATATATAATTTAATGAGAACATTTAAAAACCAACACTAAAACGTTCATTTAATTAAAAGGAAAACTAAAAAAATTAATTATTATACTAGTTCAATTGACAACATGACATTTTTAAATAACCAACAGCGTGCAAACTATCAACAAATCGCTAATAGCTATTTTAAAGTATTATCCCAGAATTCATCTAAAATAAATTTTAACAATTTAATAAAATGTTTATAGATATAATCATAATAATAACTTTAGTAGTTGTCAAAGTCTGGCTTAAAAAAAGAAAAATTACAAAACAATTATTGCATACCCTTGTGAGATTAAAAGTAGACGTAAATGTCTAACAAAAACGGTAGGTTTGTACTCCTTATAATAATTCGTAGAATTAAAGCTACAAAAGTTACTGTATTAGCTTATTCGTTAATTCATATGAACGTAATAAAAAATTCAAGTACAATATTTTTTTTAAAGTAAGGTTGATTATGATCAACCAAAACTCTTGTGAGGACTTATTAAAAATGTTTTATTTTTCACAATCCTCTTCATAAAATTTCGATGAAGCATAGATCAAAACATTTCAATATTTCAATATATTTAACATGTTCAATATAAGAAATTGTCGAAAATATCTAATCTTCGCCTAATATTTTAATATATTCAGTATTTATTTATTTTTAAGTTATTGGTTAATTTTTCTATAGTTATAAGCCAACTAAAAAAAATTTACATCAGGCAAATTTTAAACTACTTCAAACTTTTAAGTATAAAAGAAACTTAATTGAAAGTTGCACAATAAAAATTTAATATATTTTAACTTGTATTTTCATACAATCCTGGTCGTTATACACTTTTTTATATTGTACACGCAGTAAACTTTTAAGTACATAAAATATTAATAAAACGACTATTCTAATTAAAATAATGTGCCAAAATTCTTCTTACGTTGGGTAAACTTATACTTTAAATAAGGTTTGAATAAGGGCAGGTACCAACGCATAACATATAGATTGATCGTTATCAATATAAGGATGACTAAGCGTAGGAGTTTCATAAGTGTTTTTAAATTTGAAAGAACTTGCATACGTGAACAACATTATTAATTTATAAACCAATTTTATAAAGTTCACAACCATTAAAAGCTTCAAGTCACTAATTATAAATATATAATTGTACATATTTTGCTTAAGTCAGTATACAATTATGGTAAATAATTAACTAGGTAACGTTTTTACTGTATATTTAGCTGTTGATTTTATTTTATTCCATACAATTTTCATGAGCTCTGCAATAATAATAATATTATAATAATATACACCCACTTCTGTCATGAATTTATCGTGGGCTGATCATAGAAATATTTAGTGCATTAAGATTCTGGAAAACTTTTATGGTTTTCAAAACGGCGTTTTCAAGATTAGCAAGTGAATCTAATGGGACTTTTAATTCTCGAAATCCGATCAAAACATCAATCTTGTGGTATATGTGTACAAAACGAAAATTCAACTCGCATAGAGGAGCTGTACATGGTATTAAAATACCGTCGAAATCGGGTACTCGACATTATATCCGCCTACCGGACGACAAGAGGACATCCAAACACCTTATGCATTCCTCGTCTTATTGTTGTTTTGGCCGCATTCGATTAGGTGACCGTTCGAAGGGAGCTGCGTCGTCTTACGGGTCGGGTGAGCGGCGATTGCCCGCTGGTCGTAGTTTCTGTGCACCGGTCGCCCAACAACGGTGGAAATCGGGACGAGCTTTCTCGACCGACAGGATCGGCGGAATGACTTCGACATCGGCGTGTGTCCGTCGTCTGACTGATATTGGATATTTAGGAGGAGACCATCTGCGCCATATAATATATACACTGGACGGATGGACGATTTACCCAAGGGACTGTCCGGTGACGTCGGGAGACGAACTCGCTCGCACGCGCAAGATCGCGGACCGGAAGATACCAACCGAGGTGTGGTCGGGGTATAGTGCGCGACACGCATAAACTGGATTTAACGGGAGAACGTGACCGGACGACGGTGAAGCGCGCGGAGACGCCATCGGGTCTGCAACCTTTGCCCTCGCCCCCTCGCCACTCTACTCTTCGTCACGGTCTCAGTCCTGCTAGTGCCCGGCAGATGCTGTTATTATCTTTTCCACCACCACCCACTGCAATGTGCCCCGCACCCGTTACCCGTTACTTAACAGCGGAATATGTTATTATGTCCCTTGTATATATATATATAATTCGTATCTATAAAGCCACCTATTTTGTGCAACGCGAGTGTATAAAGACGTGTGCCGAGTAAGCGAAAGACAACCAAGACAGAAACCTAACCCAATTCGTGTGGGTCGTATCGCGGTTGGACTTTGTTGCTGTTTTTCTTTTATTATTATTATTATTATTATTATTAACCGATAGGAAACTGCTTCAGTCGAAATAAAACTGCTATGCGCACCTCCGCCAATCGCGTTATCGTTCTCCACTCGATCGGTTCACAGGATGCAGTCTTGGTATGTCTCGCTATATAATTGTACTTGTATCCTTTAGAGAGTTGGGTTACTATAAAATCCATTCGCGCACTTTACTAATTTAAATCATATACATGACCAAATAATGTCCTTCGTGCGTATTCGATAATACGTTTAATTTTCATTAAAAACTACTTCGGGTTTAATCGGGAAGTAAGAGTTGAATAACTAAGATATACAAGTTATTATAATTTATTTTAATAGATACGCAAAATCACTATAGCTGTTGAAATTTTTGGAAGGAAGAAACGTATAAATTAAAATTAATTAAAAGGTGTTTTGAAAAACTATAGTTAATATCAAGCAGGCGTCACAGTATTGTAATACAGCAAAAGTTTTTCGAAATGAATATCACTAGTGAATACACTCTTCGGTATGCGAAATGTATTCCGGAAGTGATTAAGTAGCGGTACGAAATTACGGCTAGCTTATTTTTGTAACACGGCGCCCCGTGTATGCAATTTAGTGGCATTTGTGAACACTAAAATAACTAAAATGATACTGGACTAGTTTTAGACCATCATTCAAGCATTCTTATGTTGTTACTTTATTTTGCATATTTTTTTACATAATATGTTAATTGTCCTAACCTTCAAAGTTTTGGAGTATTAAAAAAGCATATATTTTTATGAAGACCATAAAACTAAAGTTACGCTGCTTATTTATTTTAAGAAAGAAGTGTTATTATGACTCGACGAGTACATCTACAACAAACGAACAAAATAACTGTGTGGACTTAAAAATATCATGGTGTATGTTATGTTCAAATTGAACTTAATTCCGAAGACACGCCAATTAAAAATTATTTCTTATATTTTGGCACGTGCACTATAACTAAAGTAAACAGATTTGTCAGTCACTATAACGTGTAAAGTTAAACACGTATAAGAGTACATAGAAAAACTATTAAAATATCGTAATAAGACCCCAAATACATTTTATAATTTTATACTGTAACGTAAAAGAAAAAAAAAATCAGTAAATCTATCAAAAGTTTATTTTAATTCAATATTTGACTATATCCTATTTTAAATTGAAATGATTGGCATTTATCAACTTGAAATTACGAATTTAAATATTCTTTAAACTCGTACCTACTATAAAATAGTTGTAAGGTAGCGTTATTTAATTCTCCGTACTCTCTAAATACATGCATACCTAATTATAAAAAGAATACAATATAATATATATTATTGAATATTATTAGAATATATATTATTATCCCATATTATGGAAAATTATGAAAAATAAAACGCATCCAGGTTTAAATTACAATAATTGTATTCATTAAATATATAACATACGTACATATACCGTAATGGTTCATTTATCTTGAACCTGCAAAAACAAAATAATTATATAATTATTTTTCATAGACATATACTCCGAAAAGTCAGCAGATTCACACTCAGTTTTTCTATTTTGTACATTTATTCTACCAGTTCCTTCGTTAACTGTAATTTATAAATAATATCATATAAATTACACAATAAGACACAATAATTAGAATTTTAAAATGTTGTCTTATGTTTTTCATTAAAATAGTAGGTTAATATGTTAAAGGATTTATAACACTATAGAATATTAACATAATTAATTAAGATTAAAACATTGTATTCCTAACCTAATTCTTGTTGAAATATGAGTAACTATTTAAATTTTAAATTAGTCCAATTTTGAAATGTTTATTTGATTGTTCAAACTAATAAAAATTACAGAAATAAAAAAAAAGGTCAAATAAAATAATTTAAAAAATTAGTTAATAAAAGATGAAATAAAAACTTACATTTGAGAGCATTAAGTAACGGGTAAAGACAGACAAACATATTGCCTAAAAAATTATACAAATAACAACATTTTATCTGAAACTTAATTGATTTTATCTTATTATCTAGCCATATGATTGTAAAAATAAATATATAGTATATTTTACACCAAAACGTCACACTAAACATTTATTTTAAGCGTATATACGTAGTATTTTAGGCATTTGTGCCTCAATAGTTTCGTTTGTCATAAAAGTATAATAATTATGTACTTTTGTACTAATTATATAGTGTCTAGTATGCTTTAATTTTAAAACCCTTTTTTTATAAGTTCGATATTTTTTGATAATGTCTTGCTATAATATTATTTTAATTGACGTATACATTTAATCATTTCCAGGTAGAAATTATAACCGTCAAACGTTTTTAATTAATTAGTCATTAAGAATACCTATGACGACTGTAATATAATTAGACCGTTAATAACTATGCCGTTGGCATTAAATTATTATGATTAAAAATAAATAGAATAATAATGAGCCAGCCAGTACGTCTGCCAGTAAAATACTGCAAGTATAAAAGCATTTCGACGTTCGAATTTTCAAATGATATACTCGACGATGTATAAACGTCAATCCAATATTCGTATCGCATTAATCATGAAAATTATAACCGGTCTGACGAGTTGCAACAGCCGCAGAAAGCCGACGGGAGTAATATACAAATAATATCGTCATCGTCGCTGTTGAATTTATTGTATATACCCAAGTGCATCGATAAGCAGTCTATGGTTTGTCGATCGTCCTCAATATTCCGCGACCGGAAGTTTTCGATAACTGACCATTGTAGGTATACGCGTGTACTTTCCTTGGCCGAACAAAAATCCGTATTGTTCGCCGCTGCTAATTGAAAATATATTTCTCGTGCCGTGCGAGTGTAATTTGATTTCGTCCTATTAGATCTTGACTAAATAATATACGATTATAGTGGCAGCGCTTCCGAAAATAAGACAATATTTTATAAATCGACCGGTAATTTTCAAACGAGTAATTAGATATATAAGGCCAAACGTGTGTGTGATCGTGATATAGTAATTAACACTTTACATATATAGCAGTTTTAATATACTAATATGCATGTACCGCTATAAAATGTTATTGTGTGTGTTTAAAACGATAGGGTAAACCCAGCGAATTACCGGGTCTAACTCGGTGGGTCTGACTAAATATTGGTGGTAATAAGTACTCTAAACTCAATTTTTTCAACCCATTTTAACGATTTTTATGCTAGTAAGAGTACTGAAACTCGATGGACAGGTAGTACGCTTATCCTGTCTAGCGCTGCATATATGTCTATCGCATTGATTATTCGCTGTTTCCACCTGTTTCCAAAAACAATATAGGAAATAGGAAAAATAATTAACCCCGAACTGCACACAAGCCATACGCGTATAGTAATATTGTGTGAACTTCGCGATAAAAACATTGCAACAACAATAATATGTTCGATCCTTGTACGATGGTTGCTCTCTGGACAAAACGCGATATCTTCAAATGTCCTACACGAATAGTTTTTAAATTACCTAAAAAATGAAATTCCTACGCGTTCCAACTGCAACGTCGTCGTGGTCGTGACGGCGGCACGGTGGAGCGGCGACAAGGAGCGCTTTTTGTCGAGAATTCGAAATTGTTGTCGAAGGAATGTTCAAAACCGATTTCCCCGTTAGTTCTTATCGAAATCACATTGACAGTCAAAGTGATTTCTAAAACGGGAACTTGGTCGAAACTTTAAACATCGCGAAACCGTTGTTGTTTTCTCTTTTCAGAATGCCCGTAGCTATATAACGATGCTTTTTTTTATTCTTTCTCTTTCTTCGTTATTTGTTTCAAATATTCTCACTGTCCGCCTCGGAGTTGTTTTCTTTCACTTTGCGACCCCTTAGCCATAGAAACATGACGTTTTCAAACGAAAACAATACACATTTTATTAACTACTTGACGCCCGACTGTCGGCGGTCCATATTCGTGAAGAATGTGTTGTAAAATTGTTAATAGTATTATATCTAACAATTATATTACATGAAATATATATATATGTATATATAAATGTGTAAGTGTGTAAATAAAAATGAATATATCACATTAAACTTTTGTGGTTTATTCAACTGGTTTTTTTTTATGTCGTTAATAATTAAAGTTGGATATAAATAAAACCTTCTTCCCCATCAGTTGGACATAAAAAAAAAAACATTCCTTCCCATCAAAATGAATGGACTTTCCTAACCAAACCATTTTGTTCAAATCATTTTCACAGCTAATAATAATATTTGTATTAAATATAATATATATATTAAACGTAGCTTATAAGAATTAATGTGTATTTCTATTCACCATACTTCATTCGGAAAAAATAAAATATTTTTTTTAACTGTGTGAAGCTCTAGATCATATTTATTTAACTAATATATTGCTTGTTAATAAATTAATGAATAAGATATTGTATTATATTTGGTTTTTTATTGCCTTCTTGAAACTATTATAATAATTTTGCACATAATAATATGCATAGTTCTAAAAATAAATTTCATATGTAACACTTTCCTATTCTTAGCGTTTAGTTAGAATTTTGTAAATTGTATTTCATATTAACCAGTCAATATTACGTATAGGCGTATATAAATGTATAACTTAATATTTTATTGAAACAGGGTGGCCCATGAAAAATAATTTAGGGAGGGATAAAATATTCTACTATTAAATTCCTTTTCATAAATATATTCAATAACAAGCTTGAACTTGTATCTATTCTTATAAAATCGTTTTCAGTTTTAATATGTTTTCATGCATTTACCTTAAATTATTTCACCTGCAGCTGCGTTTGAAAGAATCACTGAAATAAATCTGTTTTTTTCAAAATATTTTTAGATAAAATAAAGTTTTCAAATACATCTGAAGAAAAAAATAATTAACCATCGAGAATTTATATAGCTAATTAGTACAATATTATGTAATGTACATAAAAAATAAGAAAATGTTTAAGGAATTTAACATTTCTTTTTTATTTTCTCAATTTCCTAGTATGGTTTGTTTATTATAGTTTTCCTTCATTAAATCATCTGGCTTCCTTAATTATCTACCTTCATAAATTGTGAAATTTAAAATCATAAAATATTTGCTGTTAATTACCGTAAAAATACGCAAACAGCAAAAAAAAATTGTGCAAGTATACCTAACTTTTTACTAAATACTATTTAATTTTATGTTAACATCACAGTCTAACGAGATACAATTAATTAACAACTGAATATGGTAAATTAATAGTTGTACTGATTAATAAGAATTTAAATACTCGATGAATCATATAAATAGCTCATAATCATCAAATACAATTGCGATTGTTAATGATAAATAAAACATTAATTTGAACATCAATGTAAAATTTAACAATGTGCTCATGTTTACATTAATTATTGTTTTAATGTTTTTTTATTACGAACAGGGATTGATGAATTTTCTGCTTTTACATTTTATCGTAGAATACTTAATGACGAAAAAGTCATTGTCGTCTAACCGAAGAAAGAACAATAACATATTTTTTTTGCACATAATTTCAAAATTCTACGTTTTAATTACATCTAAAAAAAATTAATATATTACAGAAAGAAATAACTAGACCAAAGCTGAAATAAAAAAGAGAAGGTTTTAATTACCGGTTATTGCATAGAGCTCGTTATTTATTGTATTATATTTTATGCATACAAATGACAAATATAGTACGAATTTTAAAATAATATATAATACTCGCAAGTAAAAATTGGAATAATAATATATTGTGTAAAAGCAAAAATCTACTAACCCCCACTCGTTTTCTGGCGTCTGAGAATCTCGAATAATATTAAAATTCATAAATAATAAGTATGTAATATTATAATACGATGTAAAGTATAATATATTATTATGTTATCACTCGCAACTATAGAATAATAATAATAATAATACATACGGTAGGTACAATAATATATCGTGCCGTAAGTATATACAAATATAATAATATTATTGTTGTACACTATAAAACGGTGCGCGTGTGCCCGGAAACAACGTTTGTACACAGTGCGTATATACGAAAATGGAATCGTTTTATTTACGCCGCCGCCGTCGCACAATCGCCATACGAAAATAATAATTGAGGCTATTTATGCAATACGGTGTCGCGTAATGTATGTGTGATATTCACGTTCCACCTATGGGCTCGTTTATCTCGTATTTAATAGGGAAACTATTATGGATGTTTAGCCGCGTGCTCGCGATGGGGGGGGTAAAATGTGTCGTAAGCGCTCGCAGGCTGCAGAAAAATCTGCTCAATATTGACTAGGCGAGATAACGGATAGACGTACTGCGGAAGCAAATAACTGTGCGTAGAATATCTCCGATGATTCACCGGCCCTGTTCACTCCCGTTTTTTCGTATAATGCTGTGAATTTATTCAAATTTCAGTTTTTTTAGAATTCTGAAGTATAACAACTTACAGACTTTATTTTCAAACTATTAAAATTTTTTTATGACCATAAGAGTGTTTTGATACATTTGTGGCGATTTAAACATCTGTTTTTTTGATAAATGAGAACCCCCCCCCCTTTTTTGCTGATATATTATTTAGTGGATATGTTTTTTAAAAACTTTTACGTACTTCATTCAAAAGTTGAAACGGTAGTTTTTCAATTGTTAAAATGTTTATTATGAAGATAATAGTCTTTGCAAATAGTGATATTTAAATTTAAAATAACTATGTAATATTAGATCTAATGTTTATTATACTTGGACTATTTTTATAAATTGTAAATGTTGATTGATTTATATTAAAAATTAAAACTTCCACTCGCCATTGCCACCATATCTTCCAAAGGCAGGTACACAAAATTTAAATAATTTACAGTAGAAAAGAATTCTAAAGGTTCACATTTGAAAAAACAGAAGTTAGTATCTCCACTGGACACTACAAAAAATATCTGGAATTCAAATAAAGTAGTTGTTAATTAATACAAATATCGGTGAGCATACTTGAAAAATCACCATGTATTTAAACAATAAACTTTATAAATATTATCCTTAAATTGTGAATTCTTTAATAACGAAGTTATTTCCCGGTGTGCATACACATTACACAATACACTTTTAATAATTTTGTATAATCGTAGAACAGTTTTTGTTTTGTTTTTAAATTTCAGTCGCAACAACTCGAAACAAAAATATTTATCGATTTTCGATATTACATAGCCCACATAGGCAATTTTTTAAGTCAATAGGTTAAAAAAATGTAATATAATAAATTAACAACATAAATATACCAAATTTTTTTTTAGTTTTATTTATTTATTAATTTTTTTTGTTCCATTGTAAAATTATTTGCAATTATAGAAATCTTTCAAAGGTTTCAACTAGACGACAGATTTTCAAACTAATTCCATCCACCGACCACTTTGAGAATCAATAATTTTCTAATTTTCGAGAAAGACTGATTTAGACCTTCCTTCCCACATAAAGTACATGTTTCATTTACGGATGTTCACATCAAAAACGTAATTTTTGAAAAATCCCAGTAGTGTTTTTATAAGCAAACATTTTATATAAATTTATTCGTATAATAGTATTTATAATAATCATGAAAAACGTAATTAGCGATAAATTATTTTGAGAAACGTTGGGAATTTTAAAAATTATTTTAATTTCTTATAATTGTCTTACAGTTTCGATATAAACCTTGAAATCCACTTAGACAGGTACTGTTATCGAACACGATATTCATCATTGCATCAAATGTTTAATAAATAACAACAATACAACCTGGAATATGCTGTGTTTAGTATAAATATAAAAATGTTCACGGTTTTTATCATTATTGCCAATTGGAAGTGAAGTAAATCGAATGACATCAGCGCTGTGTAATATAGTTTTATGTACGCCGTCGCAATTCTTTAACACCGCCACTGGTAAAGTGAAATAAACATCTTTGCTGCAGTTTTTAAACAATACTCTTCAAAGTAATCAACATTTATTGTGTATACACTTGCCATAGCCGTTAGTATATTATTAAGTTCACTACATTTGATTAAATCCAAATTAATCCCTTTAATAGCTGTAGACTCCTGAGTTAAAAAAAAAGGGCACGCAGTGCTATTACTGTAAATTGTTTGTACCTTGCCCCAGTAACAATAGTAAATAATTATATTTAATATGCATACATTATACAATAGATACCTGATACATCATATATGAATGACAATTTTTTTTTTTAAAAATGCCACTTCATTATTTATATTCATTCATTGACTTATTTTGATAATATCTCGAAATGTTATTACCATTTCAGCCAATCGTTCCACTTTGAAGAGAATTAATATATATTTTGTAAGCATAAGTTTTTCTTTTCACTGGACATTTCCTTCCGGAAACAACCTGCTTGACTGTATAAGATATCATATTAATATGAAAGTATAATATGTTTTAAGTTTTTTCGAATATTAAAAAAGGTTTATTTTCCAAGTTTTGATTCATAAACAATATGTCAAATGCAATAAACAGGCATCAAACAAATGTAAAGTTTACAATATTTTAATATTATTTAGGTCAATATAACCTTTTGGCTTGCATCCATAATACTCAATCGTTATGATTTTTTAGTTATTGAATTACCATTTTCCCTTATTGAATCGACGACTCATGATGACAGAGAAACCGATATCAGTTTATTTATACTTTTAATAATAATTAAGTGGTGATTGAAAAAAAGTAAAAAACTCTTAGTTCTTTTAAAAATTAATACAAATTACAAAAAATTTAAAATATTTACGTCAACCCAGTATTTTATTTTGTTGATATTCAAAAATGAAGGTTTTTACTTAAATATTTTACATTTTCGTCAAATACTAAGATAACAATTTTGAAATATTATATTATTAACAGAAAATTATGGATCTTTTTGAACTATTTATAGACATTTTAAATGCTCATTATTCATTAGCTTTTAAAGTCGAAAAGCTTACTATTTGATTAAGATTCCTTACAAGTTGGTCTTAAAGCAATTAAAAAATATCGAAAATACATTCTCACAGCTTCTTGTAGTAAAAGTTTAAAGTTCAAATCCAGACAAAAGTTATGCAAATTCGTGGAAATGTAGAAATTATACTGTAAATACAAATTCATAAAATATTTTATGTTTATAGTTAAGGCTTTAAAGTTAAAAATAAATACAAATTTGAAATAATTTGTTCTTACTGGAATTTAAAAAAATAATTAGCTTAAAGCCAAATAAATTTTTGATGAGAATTTGGAGTATGGATTTTGAAAAAAAACTGGATACCTTTCTTGATATATAAAAAATCAATTTCATCTCAAACGAGTTTTTTATTGTAATTCAAAAAATGTACACCTTAGGAACTTAAAACATTCCACAATTACTTGAAATATTATTTTATATATATTACAATACTTGAAGTTTTAAATATTTATATGATTTCCAAGTAGTTATTAGGAATGAAATTTTTTTCATGCTAATTACTATGTCAAAAATCTTGAAAATGTAATGATATAAGTTTCATTATTAGAAGTTTTGACAGCAATCTAAAAAGATAAAATTACATATGATCCTCATTTTTATAGACATGACATATTGTTATTAAACATTTAACGACATTTTATAATTAAATTTAAAAAAACCGATATTTTCTTTAACAATTTTAGTTATTTTGTTATGATTCAAAAAATAATAATCGTGTGGACTTAAAATCACACCATTGCGTTTATTGTTCTTTTTGTCAACACTTTGTGCAATTTTCATAATAATTAAACTAATAATAAGCTTACTATACATTATACCACAAACCTAATTACAGCGTTCTACAAAATTCAGTTATAATAATATTATTACTAAATAATATACATACGAGTATATGATATTATTTGACAATAATTAATTCAACATATCGTATTACTACATAATATGAAAAATACATTACTTATAGTACATTAAAAATAAAATGCCTTACGCCCTTTGAAATAGAGGCTGCGCACCATCTCTACTCAAAATCGGTTTTCCTGTACTATGATTCACCATTTAACTCAAATTTAATACATCCATTTCAGTTACCTACTCATTACTCAATGACTGTACTCTCGACATCTACTATACAGCACAGCGACATTTCTAGGATTTTCAAATTGTAAAACGTCTTCCGTTTCAAACTATTCTCATTCAACCCATTAATGTAGGTAATAAATATTCTAATTCGTTCACGTGTTCGAAGAATTCAACACCTGGATATTTTTTTCGAACTGATTTACCATCAACAGTTTTCAAATAAACTTTTTCTAAACTTTTCCTTAACAGTTTCAATTAATATTTAATGTTCTTTGTCGTTCAGGTCAGCATTGCAAATTATAGTGATATATTCATGATGATTATATCAATACACAATAATCTTTCTCTCGCTCTCGCTATCACTCCCGATGCCATCCGTTGGTTGTCGACACCGGTATGAGTATTTAATTCCAGCGTAATCCATAGTCACCCCAATCATACCTTCTCCCATTCAATCCAGGATACTGCAGGGTGAACGCTGATCGGTAATAAACCGACTGGTACCACGAAGAGATCATGCCGAATGATTTACCTCATGTTATACTTCAAATTCTTAAGCCAATACGACGAGAGTATTATATAATTAATAATACACTACAGAATTGTGCACAGTTTGCATTGGCTTTTATGATATCGACCCAACTTAAGAAACTAATTATAAAACTATCGGCCACAAAACATATATAATTAAAACGATGTTCACAATCAATAATCGTCTATAAATTAAAATACCATTTATACCCGTAATTATTATAAATGTTTCCTATTATTATTCAAATTCAATATTCAGTTTAATATTAAAAATGTAATTAAATATTTAACGAGTATTTACAAATATATTAGTAAGGATTAGATGCCTGTGCCCGAATCTCTAAATTAGCACTGAGACCACAACATGTGTATTATTAATCCTTGAGTGTTTCAATTAAATGCGAAAAGCCAGAACACGTAATCAATTTAAAACCAAAATTAACATATCAAACACACAATAAAAAGTAAACAACACTACATTTTGGTAGCATCGTACAGGACAAGCATCTTAATAATATGATCCCTAAAATGTAATTCAAACTTCAAAAATACATCTTGACCGTACTTGACACCCAAATTTGATTCATCATAATGCATAACAATAAAATATGACATTTCAACACACACTTGCATTAACTACTCAGTTTATGACTTTATCCGACTTCCGAGTTGTCTTAGGCCGTAATAATAAATAATCATTTTTTCGTGCGCAAAGTACAGTAGGTTACTATTTTTGAGTTAATTACACAAACATGGAGAAAAAAAACAATTGCTTAACAAATGAAACCATATTGTTTCGAAGTACACGATGCTATAAATTATTCTCTCGGTATAAAATTAATCGTTAAAAAAGTGCATTGTGTGTACCTATTTAATTAAAATAAATGTGTAAAGGCAATACACGGTATACTATATACTTATTATTGTTTCTGCGGTTTTTAAATTAGAAACATTTTCTTCGGGAGTAAACACTACGATTAGGTATTATAGATATAATATTGTATGCACAGCTATTGATTTTGCAAAATTGTATAGGTAGTAGGTACCTACTAACGTGCACAGTAAACAGTAAAAGTTTTATCGACGAAACACACACACACACACACAACCGCAGAAAACGGACTCAAATTATCGTATGCCTATAATATACAACGATATCGGATTTTATACAGTTTTTCCGTGTTTTATAATACTATACGTACTTGTCGTCTCCGGTTGGTACAGCTCGAAACCAATAAATTATTGTTCACTGCGCCTATGCGCATTGATGGTATGATGATTATTGTGAAAATAATATCGTATATTTACATAATACCATTCACATTAGTTCATGGTCCATTCATTACTCACGGTGTGATTGTGTGCGTACTTGTAGTGCATTATTCATAATAACGTGTACCTATATCGTTTCCAGTTCCGCCGGATATAATCACAGACGAGTCGAGCCCAGACCTCACGCTGATGGAGGCCGAGAACGCCACCCTGTCGTGTCACGCCACCGGCAACCCCGAGCCAAAAATCACGTGGAGGCGGGAAAACAACCAGCCACTGATGCTGCGCACCGGTTCCAGAGACTTGGTCAAGCGTGAGTATTGCATTTATAATATATTATATTGGACTGCAAACGGGCACGCGAATCAAATAATTTCGAAAAATATATTGTTACCACTTACCGTGCGACGAGATGCCACTGGCCATATTATGATAATTCAATGTAAATAACTAATATTGTACTAGTCATATGTACGGCAATGCTGTGCGGTACCGACATATAATTATAGGTAGATATAGGGTTATTGAGTACGGGATTGTCGTAAGGTCATCCATTTGAGCGGTAGAGCCGTATAATAGGTTCTATCTCAATGCCGGCTCGATCCAATTATTGTCGTGAAAAATAAAATCGACAAAAGTCCCACCTGAAAATAAAACGAACGGGCCATTGACCTCTTGCAAGTCGGACGAGTTAAACCGTACAAATAGAAACATGCATAATAGGAGATACCTATTATAATTATAGTGCACGAGTTTTAAAACAATAATATTAATATAATATATTATCCACTCGGGCACATTATTATGAGGTAGTGTGATAGACCAATCCGCGTAATTGACACGACGCCGGGAACAAACATTTTCGTTGCACCCATACACTTTCCACAAAGTATATAAAATTACAGAGTATAATATTACGCACCGCGGCACTGCGACGATCCGTTATTCCGTCGCGTTTCTGTTACGCGGCGAACGTTCGGTATACACAGTTTTTTGAGGGGGGGCGGGTAATCCGTTATACGAGCCTGACCGCCGAGTGTCGAGATTGCAGAGGTTGACGTTAACTGAATATACCACTCTACGACCCTAAAGTCGCAGCCAACTCGACCCCGCGGCACCAGGCCCGACATGTCATCTTCACGACCAGAAATATAATCGTATATATAGGTATAGTACGCGCTGCTGCAGCTGTTGTTGTCGTAGTGTGCGTGCTCTTGAAAAGGACTCTCTATTATATATTAATATAATTTCGGCCACCCGACGATGAGTCAAAATTAAACCCGTCGGCGGCGGCGGCGGAGACGGAGGAGGTGGTGGTGGTATTTCGCAGGTAATCTCCCTCGCAGTTTCGTCACTGTCGTCGTCGGGCGCAAACGATTAAAACGCACGACGAGATGGGTAGGCTCCTATCGCGGAGCGAATGCAGAGTATTAGGGGGGGCGTAGGCAGTTTGACCAAACTGAAAGCGAGCACTCCCCCCCCCCCATCGCCGCTCAAAAGTCGACGGTCGCGGGATGCAAACGCCGTTTTTTCGGATGGACGATAATCCGGTCCTGACGCGCCCGCCGAGGTTTAAATCTGTCCAGAG
Organism: Myzus persicae; assembly: GCF_001856785.1. NCBI lineage: Eukaryota > Metazoa > Arthropoda > Insecta > Hemiptera > Aphididae > Myzus > Myzus persicae. Next base: position 92,553 of record NW_019104113.1, on the reverse strand, counting down.
TAGTGAAAAGGTAGCTGACGAAAATGTGACGAACAACGTTCGCTGTGCTCGCTATCGAGTCGATACTTCCCTGATGGTGATCAGTGATCAGATTCTTGATTTTTAGGAAAAATTGCAACTTATTCGTTTGTAAAGTGGTCGTGTGGATACGTCTGGATACGCCATACGTGTGCGGAGAAGCGTTAAGCTAATATTTGTGGCTAGAAAAAACTATGTCAAGACTTTCGACGATCGTTCTACGTCCATGTTACAAGCACTAAACATACACATACATACATAAAGTGTGTGTGTGTGTGTGTGTGTGTGTGTGTGTGTGTGTGTGTGTGTGTGTGTGTGTGTGTGTGTGTGTGCGTGTGTGTACTGCAATATACACTGTACGGACATATTATAACCCGTTGGTCATTGATCGAAGTGTTTGTATTTCGCACCGAACGATTATTATATTATATTTCCCCCAAAAAAAATAGCAGACAGGAAAAACGTTGTTGTTAACCGCCTTAGATTAATACATTCACACAACGTCTACGCCGCGAATATAGTGTTACTGACTCACATAATTTGGTAGCAACAACGATAGGTACATCGACTTTGTACGGACACAACAAGTCATATTAGAATGTGCTTCTTAGCCAGGGAAGTATTGCGAGATGGATTAATTATCTAGACGAGTAATAATCTGAAGTGATTGTAATTATGAAACTCGTGTCTTATTTAAATATAATATTAATTTTCAACATCTTAACTATAGTAGTACTTATTTCTCCATAATTTCCGGCCGATCGATTGGGCCCGCAACAATACGCGCAGCTAATCTAATATTCTACCTACCTACTTTCTATATTTACACATGACAGCTAAAATTAAATCCACTCATTTTTCCGGAGGTATTGAATTCTGTTTATGGTAGGAAAAATAAATTAATACAATTAATGTAAGTACCTACTTCAAACGTGTATAGAGTACATATTTACTACATTTCAATATTCCATAGTGTGTTCACCAAATTGCAATGTTTTATACGAACGAGCCAAGAAGAATTGTACATTTTTTTTAAAAATTGTTTCGTGTGTTGTGTTCATACATTGTGTTTAGAGTTCAAAATATAGGCATGTTGATGAATTGCTCATAAAAAAAACATCGTGTTTGTGCCAAATAAGTATTATTTCTCGTGTAGCTCTGTATGCCATACATGTTAAAGCTTTAAATAACGAATACGAAGAACAATAAAAAAAAAACTCCATTTAGTTTTTAAAATCCTGTTCGTATGCGCACAGTCATAAAACAACATTTTTCAATGTGTTCTACGGTGGTTTTTATACTATATTTTGTTGTTGTACCGATGAAATATGACATGGATTTGAAAACAAACTATCGACTAGCCGAATCGCTGTGCATATTATGAAATACTGTCGACGAAATGTTTGCAAATAATTTATTATTACCTCTAATTTTTATACTTTCTAACAATTGATTTTATCAATATTATTACTGTCCGAGGGCGGACAACGTTGAATTCACACAATGGAACTCGTACAGTGCATGCGAAAAATAACGCAGACTGTACAATCATATTAAATTATATTATGTATGATTAATCAAACAGTAGATGATGTTTATTAAGCTGTAAAAAAAAAAAATGCGTGAAGGTTCACGCACAAATTCGTCGGACCCGTTTATTCATAGAGAATTTTGTACAAATGACATTTGCCACAAAACGCCATTGTGTGAAACACTGTTACGGACAAATAACGCTTTTTAATTAATTCGGTCCTATGCAAATAATAATTACCGCTGACAAAACTATAGAAATTCACGTACGCATTTTGAACGGAGTTTTGCAGCTATTTATGTTGATAGAAACCGGCTGTTTTTACCACAGTATTATGTATTAGTAATAAAATTAGTTATGATTAATATTGTGCACAATATCCGTATATTGCACAGGAGCAGCAGTATTTTTTTTTTATTTCACGTTGTTATTGAAAAAAATATAATTTGTACAAGTCACCATGAAAACTATATCAAACACAACGATTCCACTAATGTGTACATAAAAACTATTTGAAAATTATACTTTAAAAAAAAAAACATTGATTATTATTTGATCATAAAAAAAGTAGAAAATAATTTGAAAAATGTTGATATCGTAAATATTTACACTTAAATTGTTTGGTAATGAATTTTTGAATATTACGTCATCGTTCATTGTTACAATAAATAAACAAATACAATTTCGTTCATCATGATTACCGACATTGTGGTAATACGAGAGCTTTCGGACGAAATTTCAAATTATCAATTTCAGATGCCAATAATAATCAAACCAATCACGAGATAAAATATTTTTGATACATTAAAATATTATTTAACACGAAATCGATACGGATTACATATTTACCTACATGGCCACGTGGCATATAAAGCTTACAAATAAACTGATTATATTATTATATTAAATTGGTCGGACGACTGTCCGTTTACGGTCGAATGGTTTTTTCCCTACAACAACAGTGTTTACTTTGTTTTAATGCATCATCCCAACTTCACGCCAACTTCACTCACTGGCTTTTACAAGTTTTTATCGATGATATGATTTGTATTAAACTGTCTTTTACATGCGTTCAACAATGAGCTTCATTGATAATATTAGTTCAATAATGACAATGAAGATTCCTCACGACATCATTATCCCATTATCACGAAATAGTTTTACATATCTATACATTTCATTTTGTGTTGATTAATAATTAGGTACATAATCTAATAAAATGTTTTGAGCTAATCGTTGTAGTGTCATCTGTGTAATATAATATGCTTTCGATCAGTATGAAAAATCGCTGCAAAATGTGCTGTGGTGATCCTATCGCAAACATCAGAGTGTGATGCGCGAGACGATTCTCGCTCAGTGGATAATTATATAAAAACGAAATTATTCGCAAAAGATTTGATCGTCTCAATGTGCGAAAACAGAAGCCTCGAAATTGTTTTTGGTACTCGATGTAGGGTATTCGAGTGGGTCTATTAAATCCAGAGCATATAAATCACGGGAACAGGACGATAAAGCGCGTCGTCTGAATTATAACAACGCCGAATACTTCGATAAGACCGTGTTATTATTGTGTACGCTAGCGTGTGCCTTACATTACCTTACACGAAATGTAGTCCATATAGCCGTGGTGTGATAGGTATATGTGTATAATATATGTGACTCTTTATTATCAGACTTTGGTCACACAGAACTAGCCTAAACACGCGAAATCGTTATCGGTTTCTCGTTCTCGGGCAAACACACACACACGCGCGTACACATACACACGCGCACGCACACACACACTGATACGAAACACAGGCGTAGGATGTACCTGTGTAGAATTATACTCCTTTTTCAATGTTAGCTCGCCGCCACCGGAGGTGATAATAATCGAGTTACAATGCAAGCTTGAAACCCTAATTTACACTGATATACTAAAAAGCAATCTTGTATAATTGTTGACCTATAACCACCACCGCGTTTCCGTCTCTCCACCCTCGAACACCAAATTATTATTATGGTTATGATATGTAATAATATTATTACTGCAGGTGTTCAAAATTCAAAATGATCGCAATGCGTTTACCGCACAAAAATATTATTACGTCTGATATTTATCATAATATAACTGTAAAAAAGCATAGCTTTTGATTTATTGCGGATTTATATTATTTCAAATCGATTCGCCTCACCTCGATTTTTATACCAAATCACCGTTAATGCACTGATGTATGCGAAGGGCGTTTTTCATTTCTCTGCCGAAGAGATCGAAGAAAACAATATTTTCAACGAGTACCTACCAAACTATAACTTTTGTTTACTTTTTTATTTTTGATATTTATTTAGAAGAAAAACTAGTAAGGTTATACCTGCAAGCTAAAGTCCCCCAAGGTTTCGACTATTTATACACAATTTATGAATCCAAAATTTAATATAATGAATAGTTAACCGTTGTATTGTCTACAATATAATTCATTATGATCGAATCGATATTATTAAAACGGTAAACATGTATAAATAGGCAATTTGTTCAATAAATGCAGGATGCTATATATAGTATACATACATATGAAATACTTAAGTAAATAAGTTCTACGAAATAAAAGCGAAATTATAGTATTTTTTTTTATTCGTGGTACAGCTTCAACTGCTAAGGTTATTAGCTTGCAACAAAAAGTGAGAGCATTTGGTTACATAATAAAGTAAAACAATAGTTCCTTAATTTAGTTTGTACATATTAATTTATTTTTGGTTACAATAAATAAATAATATAATAGATCCTTAAATTAGGTTGTACATATCAATTTGTTTTAGAAGTGTAATTATTTTATTGGTAAATTATAGTATTGTACACTGTTATTTTCAATAATAATCAAGTGTAATAAGGGTATTATGTATACCCTTAATTAACACTTTAACGTTTGATTCGAAAACAATATACCAATTATAAATTATTTTTTCTCATACCCATACTTCATATCCTTGCAGCTCTGGGAATAAAAGTAGAGACAACTATAGCTTCTATTGTAGTGTAATGATTCATAATTGCACATTTGCAAATGATATGAATTTTTTTTTTATTATGAGCCTCATTTTTTCATGAGATCCATTGTTGTGTTGGTGTGATTACGTCAAATAGTTTTTATTGTGCATTGGATGGCATGAGTGGTAGTTGTTACAAAAAAAAGTCACACCCTCAACTCCTCCCCACACAGTAGTTGGAAAATGATTTAAGTTGAAACGTGAATACTTATATTATAATCTATGACTAGCACACCAATGGGCGCACGCTTGCGAACTAATCAATTTGATGTCAACAAAAAAGTTTTAGTAGGTACTGTAAATATCATATGTTTAACGAAAGACGGCTGCCGTGCAAATACAGTACGATACACGGCCACACGGGGCAACGGCCTCTCGATCGCTGGGGAAATGTTATGTTGAACGATAAAGTTATTATAAACTTAACCACCTACCTATAATATAATCAGCGTGGTATTGGTGTCCAAACTGCGACGAAATTCGATGAAAAATGTAAGATGTTTCGTGGGTACACGAGACGACATCATATCAGTAATATTAATATGACTCAAGGCTACGATAACCCGAATGGAAAAGTGGAGGCATTGGTGGAATGTTTGCGACGGGAAATAGCGAAACCGGAAAATGCTCGTACACTGTTATATGATATTATATTTTCGGCCCGGAAAACCCTCGTGAAAATCTCGCGAGCCTCTCGCCACTGCAACAACCGCCGCACAAGTCGTTTGCACAACAACTCCAACGTCCTGAAGGACCTGAAGGCCACTGCGTACAGAGTAACAGCTGAGCCTTAGGCGACAGACGTGTCGTTTCGATTTGATTTATGGGCGGAAAATAGCATCGATGAATGTAGCCAATATAGGTAGATAATAATATTATGTTGTACGCGCTTAGAAGAAAAATAAAAATGTACGAAACATATTAATTTAATGATTATAATACGAATTCCATGCTTTAAAATTAGGTACATCATAATACATTAAAAACGCTTCAGCGTATTAATTACACTTCGTATTCGTGTATAGCTTATTAATTAATTGCCTACCTTACTTTTTTTTTTGTGCAATTAAAAAGTTTGTCTTCGAAGTTTTAGTTTTATTCACATCTGTCGATGCCTTCCGATATATTATGTTTATTATTATGTAGGTATATATATATATGTACATTTTACATTCAAGTCCCGGTCGAGAAACGAGGGTCGATTCGGTGCACTCCGGTATTTTCATTTTTCCGTTTCGTTTTAAATTAATTAAAGTAAAATACAATATACCTACAATTATTTATTATTTTCACCGGGCTGATTGGAAATGCCGCCGCCTCAGCCACCGTCGTCTACGTTGACTTACGAGATGGTTTCGTTTTTTTAAACATATTTTTTCATTATTATTTGCGCATGAATACTACGGAGCATAATATAAATACTCGAAGTACGATATTATTATGATTATTATAATATGGGCGCCACGCGCATACAATATTATATCGAACAACGGATAATACGGTATCTAGAGTTAATAGCAGCAACAAAAAAAAATTCGAATTTTATTATGGCCACCGAACAAAATAATAATAATGTATTCTGCATATTATTATAATATTCATTAATTAAATAGAATGACGGCGATCGGGATACCCGATATCATCGCGCGCGCACACGTCGTATGCGATAGTAAATATTATAATAATCTGCCGCTGCAGTAGGTCGGTTATGTGTGTTATCCTACGCTTGCACCAAAGCAGGACGGATTTAATAATAATAATAATAATATAATATGCGACCGACGGCGGTGCGTGTGTGCGGCTCGACATAATATGTGAATCACGCCGTACGTGTATTATACGTAAAATATTATATATTGTAATATAATCGTAACTGAACTGTACGGCGCGGCGCTAATTGGAAACACGAAATTACGTCGACCACCGCGAGCCGTGTCGAAAATAATATACGGAATAAATAACGGTCCCCGTCGATAAAATGTAATAATATTATTATTATGTGCTTGCGCCGACATCCGCCCACCCACATACCTATACCCTTCAACCACCCGCGACTATTTGTAATCGTCATCGACACACACAAAGAAACCAGTACGTGTCCTGTACAATATAATAATATTATTATGTATATAAAATAATGCATGCGTCGTTATTTTAGTTCATATTTTTACCGCTGCAGAAGTGCGTATAGAGAATAAACATTATTCGAGAGCATAATATTGTTGTACAATGCACGAGACCCTCCGCTTCCGCCACCGTTGACTTTATACGCGGATCTCTGCCGAGTTCGAGTGGTGTCCCGATGCACATTATTGCAACGATGATTATGACGATTGATGATGATGATGATGACGCCGACGATGACGAAGTCATAATAATAATACCTATAATGTGTGTACAACGATGATATGGTGCAATTAAAAAAAAAATTAATAAATCTCGAGTAGTACTCGAACGAAAACCCCGTCCGGGGTACGGTTATTGTTCCGCGATGACGAGAATATTCGATTAGGATTTTTGGAATAGTTCACCACCAACTTATTACCCTAATTTATTTTTATACGTCATAATATGAAACATCCCCTCCCACTGCATCGAGTTACCAATTTTAGGGAGACAAAATTATTTTATTTACAATATGACTTGTTCCTAATGATGTTTAGGTGTAGTTTAAATTAAAATTACTCTAAAGTAATTGCTAAAATAACCCAGATACAATTAAATGTTATTCTATATATTGTACTGACTGATATTGTTCTATCAAGCTCAAAATATCTTAAATTTAATCTTTTTTCTTCCGATTTGTCGACCTAAATTTGTATTTCTGGCCACCGTGCGCTGTAGTGTCGATGACATAAATATATGACACTCAAGTAACGTTATATTGAAATAACATTTAAAAAAGGCACAACTACTCTTAAATATATTAACAGGTATAAAAGTGCATCAGTGACGTATTCGTCAACGATACGGGTGTTAAATATTACTTAGGCATAGGAAATATCGCTTAGACGAAATTAAAATCAAATTCAATGTCAGTTCCTTAAGTTGCAAAGTTTTACATTAATTTAAGAAAATAAAACGTATAAAGTATACAATCGCTAATTCTACCAGCCGGATTGACGCCCAGACTATAGTAATCAGTGTAATTAGCAAACCGTCGTGTGACACTATGTTTACATTAAGACATTGTTCAGTCGGAATAAATTCACCCGGCGATATCGTAAAGTCAACTACAATATCGTACACAGAAAAGCTGCAAACTGAAGAATGATAACACAAATCGTAATGCCGTCCCATATATAGAATTAATTACAACTGTTATCAGGGGTATCGATTGTTGCGGTACACGCTTAAAACTCGTTACCATATGTTACCGTAACTNGAAATATTTATACCCAACGTGAGTTGCGTTGTAATATCTCTATATAAATATTATATAACTGTGACTCGAAGAGTATACGTATTATAAAAAGAATATATTGTAAACTTCTGTGAATAAAATATCTGTAGCTCGAAGAGCATTTGTTCGTTTAGAAGAAAATATTATAAAATTCTTAGGCGAATATGTTTGAATTTATTTATGTGAGAATAAAAACACATAATTATATATTATAAGAAATCATTGTGTGTTGTATTCTTACAAACTGCGGTAGCTATGATGGCGATGGTGACGTTGACCCATTTAATATTTTCAAAAAACCGGCATTGTTTACCGCTTAAACGCGATTATAATAAGTTTTACAATATTACATCATAGTAATTATTCTTACAATATTATACGTCATGCACTCGTGCTATTATATTACACGTCATGTTGAAGTTAATGAAGACCTAAATGAAAAGCGAAAAATACATAAGTACGAGTATAATAATATTATAATACCAAAACTGAGAGCACAAAATTAAACGCGTAAAAACACGGTATACAATTTAAACGACGAATTCCTTAATAGACATTTCGAATGAATAACTAACGACGAGTTGGTATTCTTTTTTTTCTATTCAATTGCAGACTCAAATTCAACCCCTTTGAGGATTAATTATTTTAAGCTCAATTAAAATTTAAAACTGTCGTATCATATTAACAATACATTATTATAATTTTATTTTGTTTTGTCTGCCTTGGGTTGCCATCAAGGGGTCTAAAAAGCGTTCAACGCGTGTGCCATATTTAAAACCATTTTATTATGCATTTATATTGGCTGATATAATATTGCGTGATAACCTGATATAGTTCTGAAATGATGTTTTCTAACTAAATACGCTCGGTATCGATACAATTCTATGTACGAGAATTAATTTCATTAAAAGACAGAATTTAAAATATTTTTTAACCGTTCAAATCAATTGCATAACTCACATTCGTTTTAAAAAAATAATTCGTGCATCTAATATTGTGTAGCTAAATTTATAAATAACAATAATTTATACAAAAAATCAATAGATACCTTCAATTAATATCGATTTGAAAAGTTATAAAATAATTTGTAAAGACAATGGATTGTTCGACAATTGTTTCAGATAACAGAATAATTTTAACGGTAAGTGCTACAGTGCAATTTTAAAACTGTTATCCGTTGTTGGTAAAATAAAAATGAAATGTACAAAATGCTGAACAAAAAATTAAAGAAATTTTTATTATAATATTTAAATTCGATAATATATATGTTCTTCGGTGGTATGCTAATGAGCACCTAATGAAATTTTAGAACTTAATATGAAAAACTCAATAGAAAATTGTTTACCATCAAAAATTAGTTTTAACTTTTTGTATATTAATAGGTAGGTGCCAATTATTACAACCAATGTACTGATGTTTTGTTTAGAACAACACTGCTAACTTTGAACTCGAGTTCTGATTACATTGTTAATTTCCAGAGATACTTGTTCATGATGTGAGTGACGAATTATATGGCTCAATATGTGTGTGTGTGTGTGTGTGTGTGTGTGTGTGTGTGTGTGTGTGTGTGTGTGCGTGGAATTGGTGGGGGGAGGTGATATGTCGTCTCATTCAGTCGTGCTCTAGTCGTAGAACTCAGTGACTAGGAGGCAAAACTTGCACGATTATCGGTCGAAAAGTTTCTTTTTTACCGGATACGTATTGTGTCATGGCATCGGAGTCTTCGTCTTGCGGCGAATAGCGTAGCTGGCTACAACAGTAATTTAATTTCATTAAACGTATATACTGCTCTGCGTCGCCTGTGCCTTAATGTAGTCTTGTGCGGACCGCGCGATTTCAAAATCGAATGTATATATATATAATATACGCGTGGGTATGTGTATGCGTGGTCCCACGTATAGATCTGTGTATAGGGAGAGAAATAGACGAGGAGTACCGTTTCCGTTCGACTTCCGGATTTCCGGAATGTCAACAAAGTTGGACGACGACGATAAAGATCTTAATCACAAATTCCTTGGTAAGTATTCGATGGCATACGCCGGGTCCACTGTCACCATCTCACCCGACCGATGTATCGTTATAATAAAATTGAAAAAATAAACCTTTTTCCACGCATATAATGATTTGATTTATTTAGAACCTAAAACATTCATAATATGCATTGTGTAAACGATAATAATAATTTAAGGAATTCGTTTTGGTGGTTTAACTAACTTTGCCGTATTAAATTCAACCCAAAATTAAACGAGATACTGAAATTTAGGAATTTTACTTTTAAGAAAAAAATATTCACAGTAAAAAAATGTAAAGAGTATGGAAATGTGTATTACATGCTGAATTCAAATTACATGGATCTACGCACAGATATTGAGTGTTTTCAATTAGCACTTACACGCTGTTTCTAACATAAATAATGGATGAGAGTATCCCGCAGAAAAATATACATGTACGAAATTCCTAACAAAACCCTAATAATCCACTTCGAAAGCGTAATTAAAATGTATATTTATTTTACCAAGTTCAAAAAGTCTGACGGCTTTTCAACAATAACCGTTTGTTATCAAAATAATAATTAATTGCAATTTGCAATGGTAGGTATTATACTACACACGTTTTGGGTTATTTTAATACAAATTAATTTCCCTGAATAATGATTAAGTAATTTAAATATTAAACTCCCAATTAGTATATAGATACAAAATATGTATTATATATTAAACTTGCTATACACCATGATAAGTTAATTTTATCGTATAAAGTCAATTCAACCAATACCGATTAACTACAGTTATTAGAATATAACATAAAAAAAGTATTTTATTCATACATTCGTATTTATTTGTTCATTTATTGTAATTCCTCAAAACTATCCTATAAAATATGTGTACTTGCAATGCATTTAAGTATAATAATCTATATAAAATTAATTGGTTTATTTAAAATAAAAATATTTAAACCTAAAAATTACATCCACATTTAAATAAACATGTAGAATAACAATTATATTAAATACTTGTGGTAACTTACGTACCTATTGAAGACCACAAATTGTAAATTGTCTCTTATTCAATATTTAATTTTATTTGTGAAGAAGAAATATGCATAAAACAGAGGCATATTATATTGTATACAATAAGTGTTAATATTATTGTCATAATGGTTATTATGAGTCTAATCCATTATTTGAAAATTGAAAAGCACGGAGAGAAACTTTATTAAGTTCTTTTTCTTCGCTATTTATTTATAAAATATTTTATGTATTTGTCTTTCAATGTTATTTCTTACAAAGTTGATAATTATATTTTAGCCTGCAGATAAAAACTCATAAATAAATAATAACTATAATATTACGGACTAGAAGTATAAAAAAATATCACTTCGAAGGGAATTTAAAATCGCAAATAATATAATATATTTATTGTTTATCGTCTCGGACACATAAATTGATTCATAAACTACTGCGAGAAACGTCCCGCGTGAGCTACTTACTGTTCTAGATAGACTACAATATCGCACCACTACCAGCCATATGTATTTGTTAAACAATAATGAAAGATAAATCCAGAACTACGCCTCGAGCAATATTTTGTAGACAAAAAAATTGAAACAGTTCAGTTTTTGTTTGCATGACTAAAATATTTGAAATACATAATATGTTTGCATACAACTCTTATATAACATATTATTTTTTTTATTCTTATAAACACACAATATTACAAAGTGTTACTTACACTACAATTGCATAGAATTAGTATATCGTATAATATGGTTTATTATACATATTATGGTACGATCGCGATGATTCCCTGCTAGTTAAATTCGACTTTCACCGGTCATCAAATAAAGTGATCATTTAAAGTTGAATTTGTTGTCGTGCTATTATTCAAAATCAATCTAAGATACGAGACATTTTTGTTATTATATTACGATAATCTTACAACAGAAAATAAATGCCTTGTTTTTTAAGCAGCAAACTTTAAATTGATAAATATATTCAAAAAAAATGCCTCGATCGTCATTTCATAATAATAATAAGAATAGTTTAATAATAATGTTTTTTTTTTTCAAAACATTATGAACGGTATGTCCGCATTTATGTATTCAGAGCATAATGTATTCAAACACACAATTTTACAAAAATTAAAATTCTAAATGTTCTGTTAATTACTTATTGTGAACAACATTCAGTCCCTACATTAATAATTCGTTAAAAACTCTTCATAGTCAAGTATATTTAATACTTACAAATTGTAGCAAATAAATAAATGTATTAAAATATTTTGTGAATTAAAGTTTAGTCAGTGAAAGTAAAAAATATACATCTCTTATTTTGTTTTTATGCGAAAACACAAATTCACTTTATTACTTTAATTTCTTAGGTGAACATGAAGAAAAACTTGCAGGGTATTTATGTTTTTTTTTCATATTATCAACGATAATACTGGGAATTTTCATTTTATTATATTATATGAATATTTGTTCTGAAATCGTTTCAGGAACAGCATAGTAAAATACATTTCTCTTCTCAATAAGTAATAACATTAAACGCATTTTTTATTCAATTCAATTTTATAACATAACTACTGTATCCAAAGACGTTTTGAATATTGTTTGTGTTTCATCTTTTTTTTGTTACTCTATACATTAACAAGAGTGAAAAAAAATATTCAAAAAAATGATTTATGTATTATTAGTTTAACGATGATGTTTTTTTTTTTATTAGTTTGATATAATGATATGTCTGTTATCACTTTCTGATAAAAGGGAACTACTACAAAAGTTTAATTTAGACATAATCTGATGTGCGTAAATGAAATCATACATTTCTTTGTTCTCTTTGTTTCAATTCTGAAGTGTATTTTGTATTAAATATTTATAATAATTATTACTTGAACTAAGTATTGTTTGGAATATTGTATAGACAATAGTTTTCCAAAAATGTAACAATAATTACTCAAAAACCACGTCTTTAAATAATAATTGTCAAATAATGAATTGTATACAAGATGGTTGTATTTTAAAATGTCAACAATTATTATCTTTAAAATTATTGCCTAGTTAAAAAATATATTTTTTACACAGAATTGTTTGAAATAAAAATATATTTTTATTATTTATATCGTTACCGTATTAATTTTTAAATTTTATTTTATTTTTGAATAATAGCAATCATGTTAGTATTTATAGAAATACAAAATATGAAATAGATCCAAAATGTATTATATTTAAAACAAATAGTTAAATAGCTTTAATTATTTTAAGTTAGATGAGAAGAATGGAGTGTCACATGGATAATCCACAAAATAACCCCCCCCCCCTTGCTTGTCTGAGCTTTAAATACATACATATAGGTTGTAATTTGTAATAAGTATTTCACTGCTATTCGAAATTTAATTTTAGTGAATACTATTTTAGTTTGAATATAGGTATTTAAAAAAATATTCTACTTAGAAATATGAAACTATAAATGTATAATATAATTTCATTTAAAATAATAAAAACTTTTAAAAAAAACAATAACGATAAAAATATAGTTATTTTTTCAAAGTTATTAAATTGTATTAAATAGTATTTTGTAATGACTTCAGATACGGTTAAAAAAAATCACTTAAAACGTCAATTGTTTTGAGGAAATGAGTATTTACTTTGAGAAAAAAGAAAAATTGTGAAGCCAAAAAGGTCGGAAAATAATAAAACCTAATATTCAAAAAATAAGACCATAATATAATATTACGTATAGTTCTCTTGATCAAATTATTAAATTCTCATTAAATCAGTTAGATGTTCAAAAATCATATGGACTTTATTGCGATTTGGATGAACTAGATCCGGTTCAAAAGAACCTCGTCAAATCTCGTAGATCCTTTAATAGGTACTTAGTGCGGCGGTCTACTTCATATTCATTGAATATCGTACGTATGACCGGTATGGGACGTATTATTACTGTCGCCAAACGGCGGCGACCGCAGTGATTTCACCGCACTACATTTACGTCGTACGCGTGCACGTTTCGTTCGTTAGCGAAATCCACTAGACCATAATAATATGACAACGTTATGGTATACACGGCGTCCATGACGTCGTCTGTAACGAGGAGACACGACCGCGATATCATAGGTATAACTATAACGAATAGTCGCGGCGGCACCATAAATAATGTGGCCATGTGGGTACACGGATACAAAAGTCGCTGCGTTGATATTTTCGAGACGGCGTATAATGTTATTGGGTATTGTTATCATTACGCAGACGTAGTGTCCTGCAGGATATGATGACGCACTGCTGGGGAGGCGCGTAGGTCGCACTGCATGGTCACACCTCGTATTCCCGGTCGGCGTGCCGCGAGGGATTACGGTATTGTACGAACAAAATTTCGGAATAGTGAATTTTTTTTTTCCTCCGCCGGGCGTCCGGGTAAACTTGTCAATTAGATGCACAAAACGTTAACGCCACCGCCGCCATGGTCGTCTTCGTCGTCGTCGTCGCCGTTGTGGTTGTCGACAGCAGCATCCATTCATCATTGTGTCGGCAAACGAGCCCTCGGCATCAAGCTCTTTTCACCCCATCCCAACCCACCACCCAAAAATAAACACACACACACACACACACACACACGAACACACTGCTGTATAGGTGACCGCGTGAAAAATGGTCGACACGGACCCCTTTCGCCAGCCACGTAACGAGTACGCGAGCTCTGCGACCCGTCTCCTGTCCGCTACTCTCGCCGTTTCAGCAAAGTTGCTCGAGCAAAGGCATTTCCCCTTACGCGACAATCGTCGTTTTTAGACGCATAATTACGGTGGTATTATAGCACTGGGGTCCGTTATCTCTTGCGGTCGTACCCTCTTTCTGCCCACTCGCCTCGTCTCAAAAACGAGACGCCCTACGTTTCTCACCTCTGTTCTTATACGAACCATGATCCTATACCTGACACGACACGGGGCCTGGAAAATTATCGGTTCCGGTCGTACAATATATATTGTTGGCCAGCGTCGGTTTTATAGTATTATGATTAAATACATAGTGTAAATCCGTGTTCTTCCACCACCCCGCAGATACCCCTGTCAACACCTTAGAACTTTGCACTGTGTGTGTGTGTGTGTGTGTGGGTGGATGCCACACACCTAGAGGCGTACACCGACGAGGTCAGATGTTATATTATTACAAAGATTCGCGATAGCAAAGTAGCCTCTTCGAAATGTGGCGTTAAGTTTGCTATCTAGTAGAGGGTCCCCGATATTTCTCAAAACTTGTACCGTATCGATTATTGTGGCCACGGCGAAGTCCCAGCAACTAAACGAAACGCTTTAACACGACATTTTATCTTCTCAATAATCATCTGTTGATGTGCATCACGTACGGTAGAACCGTAGAACTCAAGATACGAAATCGAGAACTTTGGGTAAAAAAAAATCCACTCACATTTACTTTGAAATGTTTCCCCCCCCCCCCAAACCTACCAACATATTATATGCACAGTCATATTTTCAACTTTTCGTATCGGAAAATCGACTATTGTTTCCCTTTTTCGATCCAGATCTCTGCAAATAGTTTAACCACCATTTAGGTGAATACCGTTTATTAATTATTGTTTGTACTATATTATTCAAAATAATTAAAAACAATATCGTTTTACAAATTCAAGCACCATAGATATCTATTAAGTGGAATAAAACAATTGGCGTACAGAAAAACAATACAATGAAATTTGTATAACTTCGATATAACTATATTAATATTCTGCAACAATAACACAACAATTGATTTGTGTACTAATTGTATTTAATTTACTAGGTAATTAAAATTGTTGCACGAAGATTATTATTAATTAAAGACATCACATAATTTTAACTATGTTGATACCGATACGTCTTATTTAATTTTTTCCCTCCTTTGCTTCTAAATTGATGTTCTCGACCTCCTCTCATGCAACTCGTTTCTGGTCCCAGCATTTTCGACAACAGACGACTCATTTTTTTGCGACCCTTTCCGTCTCCGTTGTATGATTCCTAAATAACATAACAGTTCAAATTCTTAAGCCATAAAGATAATTCAATCATACATATTTATGAAGTAATACTATTATGTTAACGAGAAAAATATTGGTGTTTTCTACATATTGAACATTTTCATAAAAACCAGTAAGCCTATTGGTTTTACGTTTTGTCTACCTATATAAACTCTTGATTACTATACAATAAAATTGTTACTTTTTTATACCACATCACATAAAAATTTCACAAAATTTTGCTCAGCCTTCCTAACATCAAATTGACGTATCAATTTTAAGCTTTAAACCTATCAATTTAAACTAGGATGTAAGTAATAGCTTATATTTCTTAGAAAACTTTAGCCCATGCATTTAATATAATCCTCAAAATGTTCCATACCAGTTTGTTAAATAAAAAATAAGTCGTAAAAACTAAAATCGATATTATTATGTATGATAAATCTATAAGATAAACAGAAATATGACGTTATGTTTCTACAATATTTTTCTTCTATGAATATTATTTAGATAACTTCCAACAACAAGTCAATATTATAAGTAACATAAAAGTATTTAATGTATTATAAAATAGTTCCCGCGTCGATACCTCGAACAAAATCGATCTGTTTGTTTTAAAAAGAATACTACTGTAGCTCTCATATTTTTGACCATCAATAATAAATGACAGGTAAATAGCAATCAAAACTCTGAAATAATAGACCAAAGTTACTACCGTTTGTCGTGAATATCTATAAAGTTACGTTTAAATTTGAATGTATCACTCAACATTGCAGACCTTGAAACAGTGTGCCGTATGTTATGCCACGTTTTCTTAGTTACCTACTGCTTTTCTCGGGTTTTATAGTAAGTTTTTGGTGTGTGTGTGTTGTGTATATTCGTTAACAGTCTTATAATTATTTCAGCCGGTATTAGTACAAAGAGTTTATTTCTTAAATTTGTAACCGCCTATAATAACCATTATAATAAGATAACTGCTATAATATAAGAAGTACTTACCATCAAAAACAATTTTTTTACAGCCCTACCACCAATAATAAACATGTTTTTAAATTAAAGAATTCATATTTTTCTATGGCGTTAATTAGAAGAAAACTTACGCAATTTCCGGAATAATATAGCTCGCTTAGACTTTACTTTTAAATACCACCCTTGGGTAATACACTTAAGAGCGAAATGAATAATCTTAGTTGTGAGTAAAATTAACGATATCAGTGATATTATTGGATTTGAAAAAATCTTCAAATATAAATTATTATTTTAAGTAAGGTTAAAAGATCACATACAATGATTTCGAGGAAAGAAATATTCTTGGTGGTACGAGTGTCTAAACTAAACGTCTTATTAGTTTTATCTATACTAAGATGTACGCCAAGTTTTAAATTTAAATATCTAGAGAGTGGCGTCTACTAGGAATGTTATTTTCAGCACCTGTATAAAGATCTAGTTAAATTGAACAGTCTCCAGACATGTTGTGTTTATAATATCGCGTCAATTGACTGTATAATGTAGACATGTGATAATGCTATACGTTTCAGTTTGGAAACTATTTAAATCGACTGCACATGATAGGCATATATTATATATATGTAACACGGATTTAAAGTGAATACAATAAACTTTCTTATATGGTGTTCTTGACAGCACTCTAATCGCCTATTATCCCATATATGAGTATAGTAAGAAAGTTAAATTTTCGTCTTAAAGCCTCACGTGCACGACCACATCGGAGATGATGTGTGGGCTAGACGAGAGGCGGAGTGAAAGATTTAATTAATTTTAGAAGGCTACCTTAAATGCTTATGAAACCCATTTATGCAACACATACCATCTTTGACTTAGACAAATTGCACCGTAATCTTCGTCGCATTATCCGAAGAGCTTTGCCAACAAAAGTTCTATACGGAGGCGGTGGTGATGGGATGTAACAGTATTGATAATTACTTACTTATCTGAAACTAAGCCGTGTTTATGTGACGACAATATCTGTTTCCAAAATGAACGATACAAGTTGTCCAACAACAACCCTTCCTCGGTTTCCCCGGAGGATATAATACGAGATTCGCAAACAGTTTCAAAATTTACAGGAAACTATATTCAGTTATTATACTCGTCAGATGTATATACATAGCTAATACATTTAAATATCGACATTTTCGATCATTATTGTCCCACCGCCCACACACAATTACTCGCCCTACAAATTATACGATGATCATACCTACAAGTATAATAGAATTGTTTCACACTAATTTTTTCGTTTAATGTAACGTAATTTGATTGCTCCGAATAGTTATTTTTATTTTATAATTTTTTCTCAACAATTATAATACAATTATTGAGCATAACTTTGCTGTGTCTATGCATGGCTGTTATTTATTCACGACGTGGACTCTAACCAAAAAACAAATTAAACAACACGCAGCACATTCGACGGTATTTGTTTCACGGGATTAAACTCATACGCCGGTCATTTTTAAGTGAATAATCGCACTGCTAGTTTTAATAATACATAATATTAAACTCGTTGCCATTTGTTTGTTTTTCGAACGAAATCACATAAATCATTAAATTATAATTTTTTATTTATAATTAATAATAACAAGTACTTTGTACATTTAAAATAACAATAGCGAGCAAAAACGAAATCGCAGTAGAATTAAAAATTGTAAACGCTAACATTTTTAATAAATCGTTCATATTGTCTGTGTTTACCTATATATAATAGCAGTTTGTTTAACACGCATAATAGTATTATTTTATTACCTAACCTACGCTGGCTAAAGTCGCTAAGTTAAATTATTATATTAAATAAGATCACTATTTCCCGCGTCCCCGTGTTTCGATTTCATCTATCAAACTGCAAAATGTATTTTCTATGTATATAGACATTTAATATTGATAAATAAATACTTAGAAAATTTAAAAAATCCGTGGTGTAAAAAAAGTTCAATAGCTAATATTGATTTTTAACAAATACGATTTTTAAAAAAACAAATTACTGAAACTATTAACGTAAACACTGTTATTAAAATAAACAACAGCAACAAGGAAAAAACGATGTAGTCTTTGTTTAGATCGAAAACCTAATTAAAATTAAAGTGTATAATATACTATAATACAATTACATTACAATTTAAAGTAATAAAACTCTTTTAATAGAATAAGGACACAATATCAGTGTCTTTGCGACGTTGCCACGTTTGGTTTCTTCTTATATTCGCCAATTTCGATTTCATAAAGTTGCAAGAAAGAATAAAATATACAACAAAATAAATATTTAGTCACTTAAAATGCAAATCTAAAAAGATGTAAAAAAAAATCTTAATTTTGAATTTGATTACAATTATTGATTTTCAGAAAATTAAACAGTTTCAATTTAGATTTTTTAAATGCTTTTCATTGTCGGTTTGTATTTTTATGCATTCATGTTTAATGTTTATAAAAACTATTTTATAATTTAAAATGTTTCGATTTTGATTTCGATGTTTTCTATTTTTAATGAGTGAGACTCGAAAATAAGCAAGTAGAACTCTGCTAAAATGCGGTTTTGATAAAAAAAAAAAAAAAGTAGAAGAAGAAGATAAAACATAACGTGTGCAAGATAACACTACTCTCATTAAACAACGGTGTAACTTTATAAAAAAGAAAATGATCAGGTCTTTCAAACGAATCTAAACCTAATTACGATAAAAGTGTGTAATGGACATGTATGATGTACATTATATTAATATGTTCCAAATGGATTAAATTGGTTTCGAGAAAACTATTGCCTCGCCCGTATCACTTTCGAGGAAAACGTTATAGAAATGCCAATTCTATAGACTCAATTATTTAGCTTTAGATATTAATAAATAAAAATGAATTTATATTTTTCGTACAACATTAAAATATTACTTTATGTTTTACCAAATATGAGGAAAACTTTAATACTTATGTATGGTTTGTTCCAATTAAAACAACTACTTAATGAAATAAAAATAAATTCTAAGCTATAAGTCTAAAAACAATTTCGACTTTGTTTACCTAAACATAGTTATAACTTTATAAGCTTTCTTTGTAACTTGAACCTACCTTCGTGAAAAATACACACTCAATTGTAATGTTATCGTTAAATTGCCTACCCAAGTCGCCGTGTGATCACAGTTGGAATGAAAAAGGGAAAGCCACGTTGAAAGCATGTACCGAGTATTATACTTAATAGACTGTTGTAAAATTTGGCTTACGCGTTTTATTAAATTAGATTCAAACGAATACATGTGCACAAGTGAACACTTTATTTTTATTTTTTATAATAGTAAATGATATCAGTATCAATAAAATTTGATGTGATTTGTATAAATAAACTTTTCTCAAAGTGTTAAGCTCTATCTACTGATTTAAAACTATACTGATGATTTTTGAAAATGACTGATTTTAAACTATTACAAACTACAACTATACAAAAAGAAAACTTTAGTATATTTGATGGGGCATATTTTTTGCACAGGTCCATATGTCCATTGCAAAACTCGAGCAACACTTTGAAAGTTTTCATACACAAAAAAATAGCAAAGTAAAAGTATTTGTAAAACAATAATAATACAAAAATATTATATTATTTTATATTGTTATTCTCTTGGTAATTTGCATTTGGCCAAGAAAAATGAATGCATTACAATATACAATATAATAGAAAACAAATTCATTTTATCAGTCGCTTGGAAAATTATGGAAATGATGAAAATTTGACATTCTCGAAGCACAATCTACGTTAAATTTCCTATCTCTCAACGTTACGCTATGTAAATCAATTGGAAAGTATTACGATATTTTATAGGGATTATAGAAATAAAATTGTGAAGATAAAAAAATAACATTTCGTTTATAACTTAAATATGCGATTTTAAAAGCCATACTATTTAATTATATTACAAATCTCACACAAATACATAAACTATGATGTTATGCATGGACCAAAATCTATGATAGTACCTACAATGTATGCAACTTTCAATTCGCGATTTCTCATGTTCACTGTTCTTGGACTTTGAAAGACGGACGATGATATTCTTAAAGGTTTTTGGTCGAGAACCGACAACGTTAATTTGACCAAGTCTAATGTATAAAGCAGACGACAATTTCCGTCAAAAACCTACTGTTCATAAAATATACAGCCACCTATCCGTACCTAATTAAATACAAATAATAATATATTATTATAGATATATATTTTTGAAGAGACCTTGAAATAGGTACTGTAGACAATTTTTATTTGTGTGTTTTTTCGCGGAGAAAATGTCTGTATATACTACATAATATATGTTTATTTAATTTTTGTCAATTTACATAAAAATAATTACACACATAACTTTTTTGTACCAAACCGAAAGCTATGGTAGTAGTAAACATGCTTTCAATTCACTCGCATTCGGCCCGCGTTCAGTCTTTACGGACATAAATCACTGTCTTAACAGAAACCAAACATCTTTAGTAAATTTATATCGGTACACCGCGAGTTCAATATTTTACGCTAAAACAAAAACTAAAAGTAATACTTACGTACGCACGCGCAACGCCATAAACCAATATCGCGTCGTCCTCGTCTTCCCGGGCCGTTTTCCGCTTTTCCGAGGGACCAAAAACGGAACAACCCCTGTCTCAAATGGCCTAAAGTTTGCAGGAACACAAACTGTCGAGTGGAAAATGCCACAAGCCGGCCGATACGATTTGCATACAAATAATACGAGGCTAACCGAAGACGCCGTTAAAATTTACGTTCGAAAAAAATGCATATTTAATTATCACATATTATACTTTAATAAAGACTCGTCTGGTGGACGTCCATATTACGATTTCGTTTTTTTATTTATTAAATATTATACAAGTATAAACAAAGTCGAAACATAATAATATATTAAGCCCGCCCTGACGATTTGCCTAACCTACAACATTGCGTTAATATGAATATTAGAAAATACAAGTTATTCTCCGGTGCGTGTGTGAGCGCGAACGTAATTTACGTCGACGTCTCATAACTATATAACTTTTTTAATTTTGAACTCGTTTTTCATTTTACATATATACGATCCAATTAATTATTACGACGATACACTCACTACCGCTACCCCACAACCGCCACCCTCGAATTGAAAAACCCGGGAAAAAATCTAGTTAAAACAGAATGGTTTAAGCGATTTTTATATTTTTTGGGGGATCCAAACGATGACGATATAATAATAACTTGGGCGCCGAAACGAACTTAACAACGAAACGCGTACTCGTAATCCTATCGTCACTCACCCATTCCCCCCCCCGCCAACCCTTCGGATATACTATCGAGAATTCGGCCTCTTAGCATTTTAACGGATTTAAAAACTTAAAACTTAATCCGATAGTTTGTCAAATTACACTTTGTTCCCAGCAATAAAAACCCTGCAGAAAAATTAGATCACTTTCATCTGTTTGCGGCGAACTTTTAAAGTTTTCATTATTCATAGTGGCGTTCGTTAAATATGCCGCAAAACATATTCATACTGTCGTTTTACGAGGCGCTGTACCATTAATTCGACTATATGCTTTATAATACGAGCATATTAAAACTTCTACGAAATTGACTGACGCGTATAATGCAACAACAACAATATCACGTCAACGCGTGCTCATTGAACAACATGTCATACAATAAACGTACGTAGGAATACATAAATATATTATGAGTACACAGGTCGTTTTGGTCGTTAAACTCGGGGAAATAAATCGTAATAATCGACCATTGTGGAATGACGGTCAGACGTATAACATAATATAAAATATGTAAAAGTAGGCACCTAGTGAAATCCCAGTACTATATAGTATAAAACCAGTTCCACCGACGATAATAATTATAGAAGGATCGTGTCGTCGTCGAGTGACGGTCGACGATTAGGTTATTTCGAGAAAACACACCCTGGACATTATTATTGTTTTGGATCGTTTTCCGCCACGGACGCATTCTGATTATACACTGTCGGACGGCGAAACGACAATCGTACGACCGACAAACGAGTGCGAGATAATACGTGTGTACCTACGTCGGAAGAGTCTGCAGGACACTTTGGCCCGTCACTGGTTAGCTCTCTCGTAGTGCTATCACGTAGTCGTGTTGTCTGCTGAGCAAGACGGCGGCACAAGTCGAGAGTTATCGACGACGAATAAAAAACACGTCTCTGCGGGGCGGAGGTACCCGCGGCCGGGACCGCGTCCGCCGAGATTTCTATTCAATATACATTATTATGTCGTAGGTGTAGTTCTGTTCGCGGTGTGTATAATATGATATAATATGCGTATTACGATCGGTGGCCGTACCTGCGAAACGAACGAAACCGATTTGTAAACAGAAAACCCGAAACGCGCCGGCCGGCGGTGGGTGTGCAAACACTCGGGAGACGGTGCGGCGGCGGCGGCGTAATAAGTACGTGTGCACACGCGTCGTCAAGTCTGCGGCACATACACTGCACGTGCGTGCGCCAAATGTCAAATCTCGTGTGTTTATGAATTTCGTGAAATTCCCACGTGGAACCGATGCCGTTGGCTTTGTCGTCAGATTTCCCCGGGGTTGTACATTATTATTATTATTATTATTGTTATTATTTTTTTATTTTTTTTTTTTTGTCCTCTATTATTTCTTTTCCTCGCCGCGGCCGTCGATCCGAGCAATTCACTCTCGCGCTCGTAATCGCCGGTGTCCGCCACCCGCTGAGCAAAGTTTTCGTCGAACTTTCGAGACGGCGGCGGACGAGAGCCGGAGAAAAAAACCACTCGCCAGATAAGAAGCGGCCAAACACGAAATCCGTTTTTCGTCTTTACGAACAATATTTTTTTATATAATATAATATAATATGTATATTTCGTTACCTACCGTTCCCGCGAGATGTTGTGGTATTTTTCACTTGTTGTATAGTTGTCGCCGACGCGACCCAATGTAACGTTATTACCACAGTATTGTGATGGAACTCCTCCCCCCCCCCCCGCTCAACTTCACATTATCCACGCGTATTGATTCCCCCCGAAATCTTCCGTGTCGACAGCCCTTTTCTTCCGACGAAAACCCTACCAGAAAATGGAAAAAACAAAAAAGTAGTTATACCGCGAGTTATTGCCGCTCGGTCCGGGTTTTCACTTTAAAAAAAATCAACTCTGCTCTCGGTCCGTTCAATATTTCAACACGCCTTTCACAAAGTTTAAGTGGCGATTCTCGAATACATATTTTATACGCTGAAAAAACGTTCGTCGGGAATTTTCTTCTGTCATTATTATTTATCATCATAAATACGGCAGTACGAGAGTCATAATATTATCACTGTTACACCTGCACGAGGATGACTTATCATCGTTACAGCTAGCTAGTCGTGGCCTGAACTGTCGCTGGTCCGGGGAGGTTTCTCTCCGCAAAACGCTATCGAAACGCACACTGCACAGCGCCTCGTTGTCTGTGTCTGAGCGTTTATTGAGCATCAGACGCGCATACATATTATTAAACACTTTAACGTTATTATTTATGCATAAAACGTGATTAGTTCCTTCGAGTGACGTGAAAGCGCGTGTTCGCTGAGAGCGTAAACTTGCAACGATGATATTACGCACACGAGCCAGGGGGTCGTCAGTTTCGGGATGGACGTGTAGTCGATTTAATACTTTGCGTGCCGTCTCAAAAAATAAATATCCTTTACTTTCTACGCAAAAAACTCCGGCGACGCGATGAGATTTGATTTCAAATTATTTTCACCGGACGACTCGAGAGAGACGCGTGAGTGTTTTCGAAAATTGTGGTATGAAATTATCATTGAATATTATTATGTAATGTATAACAGATTATAATAAGATCCACCAAGATTCGGTAAAACACAAAACCAAACCGAACGTTGAATCTCTCGATTTTCGGCCGGTGTCGGGTATAAATGAGGAGCTAAAGAAACGATAGAGGTAGACATATCTTGTATAAATGTCTCCAATTTAATTTCAGTAAAAACACTCAATAATGATGCGTGCATGGTGAATGAGGTGTTTAATATAATAAGCCCATCGTTAAAGTGTCACAATATCTTATAAGTATGGGGAACTAGACGACTTTTTTGCTCTCTCTAGTAGGTGAAAGAGATTCAACAGTCGGTGATATTGGACCTTTTTTATAACTTACTGGGAACAAGTTTCAGGCGGTGGATGACAACTATTATAAGTTATAACCAGGTTTTCTATTTTCACGGCCTACCGATTCAATATCATAAAATATCGTTTGAAATGTGGGAAACGAAAGTTGGAATTAAGTAATAACGTCATACAATATAATTGTACACGAAATGATATGGGGGAAATGCCAATCGATAGTTACATTGATCGCAGTACTAAATCTGTCGTTGAAACGTAGAAAACTGAGAATACGACGTAGTTCATATAATATTATCCAGTGACTGGTAAGGAATGACTATCAACCAAAAACTAATTGTCATTCATATATAATGTACTTATAATGTATTATTTTATCATTTTCATTGAATAACTATATGATTGCTAGAAATTAAAAGTAAAATAATATATATTATAATACATTTTTACTGAACTTCCAAATCGGACGAAATATCATAAACCCAATATATTGTGCTTAAATTTTACTTATTTAAAACAATTCTACAGGCGGTTACTACTACACAACAACTTATCCTTTACTGCTAGGGCAGTGTTTCCCGTTGAGAAGGACGAATAAAATGTATACGAATATCTAGCAAATTTTTCGAAAATAAATACACTTTGATGTTAATATAGAAGGTTATTTACCAAAAACAAATTATCTATTACCATCGGTTGTTTACGCGAAACTGTTATTTTCCAATCATCAAATACACGCACCCGTAGACTATACAATATATAAAATAATAATATTATATACTACTAGATTCTTACTCTGTCGAGATCACATCCGTCCGAGAAACTATCCGATCGGAAGCTGTCGTGGCGAGACAATATATTTCTATAACCGGATGAATCAAAATCAGTAAACGAATATTTTACTGAGTCATAGCTTGTGTTCTTCCGGAACAACAAAAGAACTCAAAATTCTCTTCTCTGTAACAATTTTTCTCCAAATATTGATTTCAATAATAGAATTATATAATAAAACAATTTAATATGTTCTCTCGGTTGCATTACAAACGGTATAAATCAAAAAATGTATTTCCTTACGTTATATAATGTAGTTTTATCCTAGACAGGATTCAAGGAGATGAGCAATAAACGTTTCGATTACAGCCCGCTGCTCATTTATCCCTCCCCCTTCGAATTATCATATAATCATTAAGATTTTTATACGTTTAAAAAACGGAATCTTATTTTTATTTTGGTTTTAAATATTTGTACGACATTTCAAGTTTTTCATTAATTTTCAATTTTCATTATTTCTATTTTTCGGTTTGACGTTTCTAGTGGATAATTTTGTTTTAATAATACGATCGCAGTGCACTTAAACAAATAAAAAAACAATACTTATAGTATACACTATACATATAAAATTATAGAAATATATAAATACAATGTTTTACAATACACCAAAAAAAAAATATATATGCAAGAAGTATCATGTAATTTAACGACTACCTACTCACTACAATTACGACAATGTTTACTCATTTTGAATTCTGTACAAATCACCCCTATTTTAGAAACAGATTTTGTTCACTTTCATTAATTGTCAAAACTAAATTGTTATTATCTTAATAGATGTAATATGATAATGGTCAAACAATTTGTACTAAAAAGTCATTAATGAATGCGTAATATAATTACATGGCTGAACGTTGTAAAATTTAAATATTTATTACACACCAATAGAAAATAATTAGTTCTTAAATTCGTAAACGTGCGTGTAAGGTATTTTAATTTTAAACCCTACTTCAATTAAGGATTAACTCCTGATAGCGGTGGTTCGTCACTTTTATGCATTTTGTATTTAATATCAAACCACTCCAACTGACCAATCCGCCCACGTAGTAACCACACACGCGGTGACCCACTTGCTTGCTTATTTTTTTTTTATATATATATTAGAGGTGGTTTATGCCAGAACATAATATTACCTAGTAAACTTTTATACTTAACTGTTATTTATGATGTTTAAAACTTTTGTCAGGAACATTTCCCTTATATTTTCTAACGTATTATTCACCCGACTGTTACCCGTCTACCATTTAACAATTGTTTTACCGCTGTAAAACGTTGTAATTAGCCATGTCATTTTAGTTCTCCGTAGGTTTTTTTTTTGTTTGTTTTGCATTACACTAACCGCATTAAACATCTGTTCGGTTAATCACCGTGAGTTTATACACACGGAATATGATATATTCTAGTAATGTCTTGGGATGTAATTATAAGAAAAACGTAACTCCTTAATTTCTTTAAATAAAGCAAATCATTTTTTTTTTTTTTGTAAGTGAAATACGAGAATTCAGAACAAAATGGTCAATGATTATAATATGTAACATTCAATTAAATTATAAATGATTAGGAACAATGATTCTGAGCTGAGTTGTTTGGCCGAAAAAAATAGTCAAGATTTCATACCAATATTATGTGTTAATTAAGTATTTTAACATTTCTTTATAAAAATCATCGTTTTTTACCATTTCATCGAACTTCTACGAACATTGTTTAGAATATTAATTTAGAAATTGATGATAATGTTATAATATGTTAGTATGACCCACTATTAGTAATATTTAAACCACTACTATAATGATAACAACGAAGTCGAGTCTTATCATTTTATAGATAATATATACTAAATTGATTGATGAATTTCATTTCATTAAATATACCTATTAAACTTAATACAAAATAACAAAAACTGATACAATATTACCTTAGTATAATCTAATAACGAAAAAAAACCATGAATTATTTATTTATACTTGCGTGCATCCAATTGATTTTAAATTCTACACAACTTTGAAAGATTCATGTTTGCACATATTAGTATAACATTTTTCTTTACTAGAACATATTGTCATAACCTTAAATCTTGACCACTTAATTTGTTCAATAAATAAAAACATCATTTTTAAATCTATAATGAGTATAATAGCTATTAAATATTCAGTACAGATACAGCAAAGTTATGAAACTTCTTAGACATGAATTTTATATTTTTGAAATCTCTCGGTATTAATTATTGTTCTCGTAGAAATTCATGGTTTGTTGTTACATTATAAAAAAATAGTACCATATTTGAATTCTTCGAAGTAAATTATTCAAGTTTATATCAGTTTGGAAGCAACAGAGCTATATGTATAATAGTTCCGTAAACAATGCTCATAATTTCTTCATATTGCTGGATAAAGTTTATACAACTTTTCCTGAATATTTACTCGTCACTCGTCTATATGCAAAAACATAAATTTATTTAATAACAATAAAAATAAATTGATGTACACACATATTTCTACGACATTTCTATCATCAGTTATATTTAAATACTAAACTTAAAAAACAATCAAAAGAATACTGTAACAATAACCACAATTATAAATGTATATCTACATTAAGTTACACTGTAATGGTGATTGTATATTTTTGGAGTGTGTTGGAAAATAAATATTAATTAAACATTCAAGTGATAGCAATACTCTGTAAAAATAATGGAAGGTGGATTTGTTTATACATAGTATGTACATATAACAAAAATATTTAAAATTCTATAGTAATTTATCAAAACATTACTGTTAAAAAAATAATAGTTTTTTTACTGAATTCAGTTGTATCGTTTTGTTCAGGAATATTAATTCTTATCGTACCTAATCGATTTGTAAAATTAAAGCTTATCTATTGCTTTTGAAAAAATCATAATCCTAATCTTTGTCATGATTTCAAAACTAACTAAACGGTTTGATTACACAATCTTCAAATTACGATCATTGATTAATGATGAATTACTAAATCTTTGATTAAATTATTATTCCATGGTAAGTATACAAAAGCGTAAGAATGACTGTTTTTCATAAATCACAGTCAATACAATCCGTTATTAGGTGCTGGCTAGTTGTTAGTTTAAAGTAAATTTTAATATTTGACTGTCGGATATTATATTGGATATGATTATTGATTATTCTAATTAAGATACTTATTTGTTTTTAACACAAATACTCGTATGTTTTTGGGCTGGATACACGTTTTTTATTTTAGACCGATTTTTCGTAAGATTTTCATTGTTATGGTTACTTATTAACAAAAAAATATTTTCAAGATTCATAAATTGTCCTTGTTGAGGAAAAATATAGGTTAACATGCTATGGTTTTAATTTTTATTTATCGTTCTGCTGTCAACGATATTTTTCATAAATATAGTTAATATAATAGTATAATTATAATTAACTCAGATAGATTCATCGCGTGAGATCATCTACTTACCAATACATCGTCGTATAAGTATATTACCTGCTACGTCCTACTCTTAACCACTAAAATTATGAAATATAGAGTATTCATAAGACCACGCCAATAAAATATTTAAGTACCAACATCCAACGTTATTGTCCAATTATCCCTTTTCGAAAAATATTGCAATCGGCCGGGAGGAAGTGTTTTTTTTTTTTTTTATTTGACAGCTTGTTAACGTTCCTTAGTGTAAATTATTTTGTCAAAGCAAACATTTCAGTTGAACAAAACAAGTCAAACCCCACCAATGAATAATAATAATAATGTTTTTTTTGTGAAGTGAAGTGACCATGAAATATATACTGATGACGTTGAAATGATATAACTACATCAGTGTCCCATTGTTTTTTAAGTCCTTGGCGTATTCACGACAATAGTGAAAAAGGCATTTCGCGTTCTTTTATTATTTGTCATTTCCACGAGGTTTGCGTTGAGTTGCTGATACACAACATTATAACGTTTGAGAATATAACTCGAAACTACGTTATGTATTTAAAAAACACACGGCCGACTGTTAATCCATGACAAAACAATAATAATAATAATAATAATAATGATATGTTCTTGAAACTAAATGATTACGTAAACAATAATTTACTCGTGTATTTTTTTACCCAATTCCAAAACTTCCTGCTCGAGCGATTCATTGGGCTTTAGTCAGCAAAAAAATGTTATGGCGAAATCATATCTGAGTTTCCATTAACCATTGAAAAATAACCATGTGCAGCACAATCCGGCCATATGCTGTCCTCGCAGTATACTAACTTAAGGCCTTTGAGTGTATCAGTATCACACGTTATAGACATATACACCGCATTCTGGTAGGCTTTATAATAATATGATCGCACATACGGAGGAAAGTAACAGAGACACCGTATATTTTTATAAAATCCATTTACCTGGAATTTACGGTATTCGAGATTTTTGAAAAACATAATTATAAGGTTTGTACATTTAATAATATTGCACAAAGATGAGTATCATTCTGAATTTAAAATTAATGAGATAATTATTTGATTCAAACCAACCATTATAGATAGGTACAACATTTTGTATAAATATATTTTTATCGCACATTAGAGAAAAAATATGGATTTGACTAAATATAATACGTACAGTACATTTTTGAAGTATGATATTTTAATATACATGTATAGATTGTTCAAAAAAATATATTATTTTCATAAAGCTTATCCATTCATCTATTTTTCCGAGATTTACATATTATATATTTTTTTCATATACTTACAATTTTAATATTTTATGCACACTTTTTATTACCTTTCAACACTATCGCTTAACCCATGTACATAATTGCAGTAAATGTATTCCCTTGGTAAGTTTTTTTCACAATTTCACATATTTTGTGATTTCTAGTGCATATTTCATATTTAGGTACCGTCGTCTATACTATCCAAGGGGTTATTGCAAACCATATCTCACTTTAAATTCCATATTTTTCGATTTAAATGACGTTTGATTTAGATTGATAGTCGTCTATGTTTAAAAATAAATTTAATTAAATCATTTTTTTTCCTAAACCAAAATCATCAGTAATAAACAGACAAATTCTAAAATGTAATATTTTCACTAGTTAAATATGTAACTAAATTCTTCTATTTAAAATCAATATTTCAAAGGGCTCAATTATTTTTAAATTTTCATTTATTTTACAAGTGATAAACTAAAAAAAAATTGTAAAAACATATGTAAAGTACACAAGTTTACGTCATGCCCCATGATTTATTGTTTATGGTAAACTATACATTTTAATATATTATTGATGTGTTTAATAATTCGATTGACTGCCTAACACAATATAATACATACATAATCGGATTTAGGTTAGTTACGTACTAAAATTAATATGTCATTGAATATAGGTAACATTAAATCTATACGTAAAAAACACGGAAATGCATTTTATTTTAAAAAAACTACTGTGTTTAAATCTATTTAAACTAAAAAATACAAAATATATATGAAATACTTTATTTTAAATACTGCCCATTCCTGATTAAAGTTTTTGTTTGTGTTTAACGAGGCTTAATTATGTTGTTTGTTTGACTTTTATGAACGATGTTGATTTTGATCGTTAATTACATGAAAATGGTTATTATTAATCCATCACAAATTATGTAAAAAAAAAAATACAATTAGTCGTTTCCAAAAAATAACTACTCGTTTTTAATATATTTGATAATGTATTATTCAATTTAACTGATATTCTACACGCTCATTTTACAAGATAAATGGGCTGTATGTTAGAACCAATATTCAATATGTATAGTTATTTATTTTTAAATATACCAGTATAAAGTGTTTATAATTAAAATTATTAAATATTTAAATATACATTTTGTCATCCTGACATTCAAATTGAATCAAAACCAATATTTACTTCCATTTCATTTAAAAATTTAAAATACGATCCTCATCCTTTGCACACTATTATTTTATTTATTTATTAATTTATACACAAAACAAATGCTAAATAATTATTCATAACAATAGTTCATGTTTCGTATTTTAATCCAACTAAAGTGATCTCCTAAAGATATTATAAGTGAATATAGATCACACTATTTAGAAGTTCAGCGCCAGCTATTACCCAAGTGCATTCGTCGACCCTCCCTACATTTTTTTCAAATAAATATTTGATTAAGGAATTATCGTGGATTTTTAAAACAATTTTTAGAATTCCCCCCACGCTTATTGATTAATTACGTCGATCCCACTTACAATACGAATACTTAATAAGATTATTAGGTCACCATTCAAATTTTACCTCACCAAATCAGTGATGATCGTGTGTCACATTTAATTAAATTAAATCTAACAAAAAATACGAAATAAAAATAATTAATCAACAAAAAAAAAAAAAAAATGGGTGATTAGTGAAGGCCAACAAGGTGAAACGATAATGGGGAGCACACACGCACTACCTCGAAAATCGGCTATTATAAGACTTCCGTGTACGAACGTTATAAGACGGACGCCGACATTAAACTCCACCGAGGAACGAATAAAACGGGTTCAACACGAATGGAAACAACAAAACAGAAACAAAACAAAACGGAAAAAAATAGAAAAAATACTGCACCTCCTAAGTGAATTTACGCCCAAGACCCGACGTCATCCCGTTACCTGTTACGCGCGCAAGTCCTCGAGGTCTACAATTACATTTTGAGTAAGTACACACAAACTAACACGCGGCAGACGTCAGAACTTTACGCCACAATTATTATATAGTTTTAAACTTTTTACTTTGCGCATTTCTCGGCGATTCCAGAGATTCATTTAAATTACGTACGCTATTTGTAAGTTTTATTTAATGTTTTAGCGGTGCACAAAAGGAAACTTGTACGAAATATTTTATAGGTAGTTATCGCAAAATGAGACGCCGCAGACGTAGGGCCGGGTTTGCTTTCTTTATTATTATTATTACTATTATTCCACCTTGGCGGAACGAAACAAATCAAAAATTCAAACAAATCCCAAACGGCGGCAGCGGCGGTGGCGGAGGAGTTATCGGAATACATTTCGGCCACTTAACCGTGCTTTGTTTGTTTTTTTTTTTTTTCACAATCATACAAATCACTGAGCCGAACGTGACGTCAATAAAAGCGACGAAATAAATGCGAAAACTTTCCGACGAAATTCTCGTTTAATACCGTCGTGTTGCGTTTCATCCCGGTAGCGGCACCGGTTCGCTAAAACAATAGATATATTCGATACGACAATATGTTCACTATAGGTTTATATAAAGGTTATTTACAATAATCAATAATAACAGACCCCTTCTCCCTCCCACCGATTATCTGACGCATGAATCTTTCGTACTTTCACTCTCAACACACATTAGACCACCGATGACTTCGGGCTAAACCTGTAATAACGTTCCTGGCCCGGCGAGAAAGGTTAGCATCATTGAGCTATTGTATAAACTATTGGATCGAGATAAGCTAATCTAAAAACATAATAGCATCCGTTTCGTTAACGATTGTCGATATAAATTATTATTAGGTTTTTCGTTACAAACGTCACCTATCATGGGTACATCAATAATAATATTATCATATTTTAGACATTTTTTACTCGAGTTTTTTATGCAGGAGTCCTCCTTAATCGATGTCGAGTCATTTTTGTGTTTTTTTCTACCCAACTTTTGATATATTCATAAAAATTCGCCCGAAAACGGAGATCGACGGCGAAATGTTCCCCGGCGAGTTCGTCAAAAACGATTGTTCGCCAAGACAAAATTATCAAACGTTATATTATTGTATTTTTTTGCCGTCACTTCTGATTATCGGACATTTAGCTACTATTTTTCAATCGGTCGAACTCTATTCGTTATATCGCAAGCAAAAAACCGGTGGCCACCATTTATTGTCGACGACGTAATATAATTATGATCATATGCCGATCTCGGCTGTCTTACTGCCAAAACCCGTTTGTATTCTATGTGTATGATGTTTATAGAAAAAGTGAAAAAGCAGACTGCCGAGTACATTATATGAGATGCGCGCTAGCGCCTGCGCGATATTAGTTTACAACCGTCGAGTGGTTTTTCGAGCGAACACAGAGGAAGTAGTGCGAAACTGTTATTGTGGCCCTTTGTAAAAGTTTCTAAATCTACTCGTATATACGGTTTCCGCTCGCGTGGTTTTATATATACCAAGGAGCCGACGGTAAGTGCGTGATAGATAACAACGGTTGATGTCTTTCGGCTCTAAAAACTCTCAACCATGTGAGTATATTAAAATTTCACCTTCGCGCGCAGCTCCATAAAACTACGTTTAAAAGTTAACTTTGGACATTTTTATGTACGTTTAAGTCGCTTTGAGTAGCGCGCAGTACCTACGCCACTACCGCCGAGACTTTAATTGTAATGCTCTGTATCATAGGCGGAAAACTTATCGCGAGAGCGCTTTTCCCGAGCGTTCCGAATTAACATGGTTTTTTTTCTTTTTAGAAACGGAAGGAATTACGGTCTTCAGCGTCACAATTGTATTATAATATCATGCACTCCCGTAGGTTTTCATAAAAAAATCAATTCAATTTCGCTCCACGGTTGAATATTAAGTCTTACAACAAAACACAATTAAAAGCACGTTTTATCACCGGCTTACACTTTTGAATCGTGGTAAAAATTAATTTAAAAAAAAAACGGACATGAAATAATCCTACTTGATGCGATTCGTAATAATACAAATTATAGGTATATCAATTACAGACGTTTTTATTTACTACCTAGGTATAGTTTATGTACGGGAGTACGGCAACTAGAATTATTAATATTCTGAAATATAATAGATATATTTTTATATTGATTCAGCTATTATGGCTGACTAGTTATTTTATACGCTTATTTAAGTTCATCTTTACACAATATAAAAACAAAACAACGTATAATCTACATTAGCATCGCTGGTACACACTTCGCGAATCCCGTAATTAAAATGTCTAGAACAAAGCCATGAGTCAAACAGAAACTTATTGCTTTCATTTTTCTTATGAAACATAACAATAGAGTTTTGTCTAGACTTAAAAAATTTAAATAATATAATTGCACACAACAAATTGTTAATTTGAAAAATTAAAACAAAAGCTGGAAATTGAGCAACAACGAGACCGACAAATGGGTGTATTAGTGTTATAATAATTTCTCTCTTTTTTAGGGAAACCTAAATTCGGAATTTCAATATCGGATCATAGTTTTTTCCGGATTTTTTTTTATATTTTTTCAACATTATTCGTAAGCAGCCTGCTATATTGTACAAACAATTTACAATAACTAAGTACTCATAACTGTCTTTAAAATTAAAATATAATAAAAAGCCAAGGTGAAGCCCTCCGTAATAATCTTACCTTGAATTTTAATAAGAAGTCAATTCACTCTAATTTTTAAGCTACCTCGGCTAAACGTGATCTGCTGAACGCAAAATTTGATATGTTACGCTCTTGTTAGACGGACACAACACATGCAGATATAACGATCTCTTAATCCTGTTCGGGTAATTTTGTGTTTTACTAATACTAAAACAGGAATGAAATGAGAAAATTCGAGAGTAGGAATAGAGGTCGTAGGAACAATACATTTTATAATAATTTGAATTAATTAGTTTTAAAAATAAAATACAAATAGTTTCATCGCATAATATCATAGATTGGATATCGATTATATAAACATTAATAGTCTAAAAAAATAAAGAAAAAAACCAAGTAATAAAAACACTACGCATGATCTATGAATTGTAGTACCTACTAGGTACTTTGATCACAAATAAAACACATTTTCGACGAATTACAGAAGTTAGGTTTGGTTTTATGTTTTTCCAAGCGGCCTTTGCCGGAGATGATTTTTTGTTATTTTTTTACCTCGGAGCTTGGATTTTGCGTCTGTCTTTGACCGCTGGCCTTGCGGTGTATAAAATACCGGCGTGCACTTAAACATGTCAAAACCAAAAAGCAAAAATAAAAAGGGAAAACCCGTCAGCTCCTTTCCTCCAGCGCAAATGGTTCCCAAGAGATTCGGCTCGTAAAAACGTCGCCGAGAGCACAAGGGTTTGTCGGGAGGACGGTGGGACGACCGTCATACATGTGCGGCAGGACAGCAAAGAGGTATTCGTAGTATTGCGAGCAGGGAAAAGTATGCTCATTGGTGGTGGTGGTATGTGTGGTGGCACACTATACCGCTAATACTACTACCGCGGTGGTAAACGGATGTCATTATTATTATTACTATTATTATTATTATTATTATTATTATTATTATTATTATTATTATTATTATTATTATTGTTATTGTTGTTGTCTTGTTGGCAGACAATTCGTATATCGGTAACGACCTGAAACTTTGGCGGCTTGACAGAAGACAGACCGGCGTTTACTTCTGCATAGCCAGCAACGGTATACCACCCGCAGTCAGCAAGAGGATAACGCTGAGCGTTTACTGTGAGTATTATAATATTGAATTTCTAAAATAAATAATAACATCAATAATAGTCATTGTAAATCGACTAGGTACAGTATTTGTTTTACCTATTATCTGTAAGATTATTGTTATCAATCAATGGAAGCTCAAAATAATTCATCACGTCAAATACCGGAACCAACCTACTGCAATGGTATTATTATTATTATTATCATCATTATTGCTACCATATAAAACACATTTCGAAACCTTCGTCGCAATTTCCTCCAAGACATTTTCCATAAAACCGAATTTATATGTATTATATTCTATGTTTATTGATCTGACGGTATTTAAATGATCGCGTTTTGTTCGGTTTCATCACGTCGTGCGTCATCCGGATGATTGCATAATCGTATAATTATATTATTCGACAACGCTTAAACAACGGGCAATAAGGTAAATATTGATTTGATTTGCACACTCGCGCGTGTGTAAGTGTGTGTATAGAATGAAACAAACACGTAATGTCAAGGTATAAACGTCGATAAAAGCACGTAGGTAAAGGAACCAGTGAACAGAATTGGTCGGTGGGTCGGGTACGAGAGGATTAAATCGAAAAGTGGTCTAATGTTATCGTTATTGTATACCACAGTGTAATAAAAAGGGAAAGCGAATAGAGCACGAAAAATCGGGCATGTAGAAAAAATAGATCCCAATAGTAGTATTTCGGTCCAAAGCGTATATTGTAGTCAGTATAACAGTATTTTATTTTAAAATGGTTCGTGCGCACCAATTAACTGTATTTTATTCGTTATACTTACTGTTTAGGGCACGATGTTTATGGCTGTTTTAAAAATTCGATTAGTGCCGGTTGCGTTCGTCGTGGCAAACGCCGATAAAGTGTTAGATGAACAGATGTCGGAACAACAATGGATTTATCATGATATTATATACATATAAGTTGATATAGCTATTGATTAAATAATGTCATAATATACAGTTACTTTATCGGTTGGCAAAATTGAAATTCGAAATTTAAGTATCATTTACATCATGACGCTGTTGGACTATTAAGTAGGTACATTTATAAGTAATGTCTCCGATCGACGACATACACTTGACATTCGGTTAATTAATTGATACAACTCTATAAGAGTTATTCCTTAAAATTTTCGTGGAAATCGTCTGAGAAACGAGTTAAAGATAAAAGAATTGGAAACAATTTACGTTTATTATTGTAAACTGTAGGTACTTGGAAAAATATAACTAAGCCAAAGAAAGAAACACATAACCCGTAAAATCGATTAGGTACCGACGTTGTTCAAACTTTGGTAGCCATATTCATCGAAACTTTCCAGTCTTCTTCTGTTTGGTATTTAAGTTTTGAAATTAAAAACATGAAGCGTTCTAATAGTTATTTCTAAATCAAACTTTCTTATGATGTAGTTACTTGCTAGTTTTTATTATATCACTAACTGATATTCGTTAGATCAAGAAATAAATAAAATACAAATGTAATTATAATTACACGTTTTAATATTTCTAAATTCTATTCTTGTAATTATTAGAAACGTCAGGTAAAATATATTGGACGCCGTTCAATCAAACGATGATTAGAACTAAACGATATCGTGTTGGTTAATCGTATACAAAAAACGGTTGTTTTGAACACCATTTATTGGTAGTTAGAAGCTTCACAATCGACAACAATTCTAAGAAATTTGACTCAATCAGAATTAGTGATCGTATTTGATTAATTTGCTGAGCAGCAACGGTATTAGCTTTCAAATTCAATAAGAACTGCCATGCGTTGATTAAATGTTAGACGAGAATCGTTTTTTTTTTTCATTTACAAGTACCTACACCGAGCAGACAACTTTCCAGAGGTTTTCAAAAAAAATATGATGACAAGAAAAAAAATTTACCTAGGAATATTATATCGTATTGTACCACATTATTTCAATAATAATGTTTACTTTGTTCCATCTCACATGTGGCATGTATGTATATCAAAAACGTACTCAAACAACGTGCTTGTGATTGCATTCATACATTTCTTCTTTGAATTGAAGGGATATAGTTTTTGTAGTTAAACTTTTTGAGTACTTTTCTTTTACATTAACACAACTGTGGTTGGCAGAAAGTCACATTTTTGACAAGGCAATCAAGTAAAACGTTTCCTTCGGAAATTTACAATTCAGATAGGTTTTCAAAAGTCAAAATGACCCATTAAAAATATTATAAAGTTTTTCCCCCCATCGCTAAAACCTTATCGAATGTCAAAACAACGTTTTAATTTTTTTTTTATTTTTAAGCGAAATAAAAATAGTAATATCAATTCACTGACAATTCGGATATCAATTCGAAACTCTGAAAAAAGTTACGACGTTTCAATTCACACACCCGTAATCGATTGAACGCGCATCGATAACAGTCGTTATTTTCAACGGTGTTTTCGGTAAAACTCACGACCAAAAACCTGGTCCATCACATAAAATACGAGTACATAAGTGCCATAAAGCCATAAACAGCACGTCACGTCAACATTACACGATAGTTCACTTGCCTATATAGTCTATGCCCGTCCGACGATGACACGCGTGCAACATTTTTGACTAGCGTTCAGTAAACATTTTCACACACACACACACACACACACACACACACACACACATACGACCTCGACACATGTCTCATATTTTAGTGAAATGAGGATAAATCGATCGAGCCTGTTACACACATGGCCAGATCCAGAAAATAAAGACAGAGTGGTGACGACGACGACGGTCGAGAGATTGTGTGGCCTTTTTTATTCCTAGTACAATGGTGCCACACGTTGCAGGCTCACACGAAGGTCTATTATTATTGAATCAATAAATTAATAAGGTTTCTTTTTTCGGATGTTTGATCATCGCGTTCGATTCGTCGCTTAACGAAGAAGATTTCACACGCAAACGACGAATTTATAATATTGTGTAGGATGGACACGAGATGCGTATGTGCCAGGTGGATTTTATCGGGCAATGCAGTGTACGTTTACCGGACATTATGGCACTGCCCGATTTTGATGAGCACATTTTTGCGTTATTATGTTTTTATTGCTGCATTTTAATGTTTTCGAATTTTAAATTTCGCTCTTCTATAACTATTTAATTTAAGGGTCAATTGACTTACACGCTTTAGATACACTGCATTACACACTATAGAAAATAGTATATGACCCTACGTATGATTTTTACTATACAATGTCTCGGATTAAAAATATAATTACAATATGCACACATAAAATGTGTTTTTTCATACTCTACATTAATGTCATAATATTACGCTCTATGATTTCGAAAATGTTTCTGCTTTTCTATAAACTGCCAAGGTACATAATAAAATATAACATGGAACAACGCTTGTCGCTTAAATATATTAATCTAACTTGTAAGACTTTGAAAGTTTTGTAATTTACAGACGTTTATAACTTACGGTACTATCGTTTTTCCTGTATACCGCGAATATAATAGACTGGTCGAAAGTCAATTTCAGAAACCTATAGTCTGATCACCGATCGTCCAATCGATCAACTAATGTTTAAGTTGCCGGAAAATATTTCTCTTTTTTGAAATGTATTACGCTACTGCTACTACAATACATACCTACGATTTTATTGCATGTATATTCTATACACATACGTTTCAGTTAAAAAAAAATCAAATAATCTTTTATGCGCTGCTCGTCGATTTTAATTTTAAAAATATTTCATGAAAAAATCTATTATATTACGTTCCGTAGAAGATTGACTTTAAGAGAATTATTATTTTTTTTTTATTATTATTTTATGGAGCAATCTAATAATAAAATCCTTTTAAGTTTACAGAAAAAATTAATATTTTTTCCACCTTCGTGAATCTACATATATACTTATTACTTAACCCTATTATAATGCAATGTTGTTATAGAATTTACTAAAAAAATTATAATTCCGTACCTTCATTAAATTTATATACTCTTACCACATATTGTATTGCATGTCTAGGTAGTTTATTAATACATATTATATATTATTTATATTACATAGTATGGTTTTCCAAATATTATATTTTCATCATCCCCAACGAACGTTGAACTGAAGCATATAAACTAAATAGAATGAATCATTTTGGTATGTATAGTTACTTATTAAATATTAAAATATGAATCAAAAAAAAAATCAACTCATAAATATGTATATTAACAATTTAATATTGTAATTAGTAATGTTTGTGAAACATATTGTACTCTATAGTTTTCAATTTATGGATTTCTGTCTATATTTTCTGAAACACTCCATTAAGTTTCTAATGTCCGTGTATATAACAATTTACCAAAACCAAATTTTGACAATAAAAACTCGTAATGGCATTATAATACAACTTGACATTAGTGAACAGACATTATAAGTTGCAACCAACTAAAACAACAAAACGATAATTACTTTAATAGTCACTTCCAAACATTTAACTAACTAGATTAAACCTAATTTGATTTGAAATGTGTTTGAATCCATGACAATTACAAAGTAATAAAAAAAAAAACAATATCTTCATAAACGAGCATTTTTTACCATCCAAATTTAGTAAATTATATTATTTTCATTTTGGTATCTGCTATAATACACCTTTGTTAGTTGTTTCATAATATGCATTGCACAATAATACACATGCATCATTCACGCTGAGGATTTATTCAACAATACGAATTATTTTTTACGGTGGAAGACACGTAAGTGTAATTAAGTAAATAATATCTGGATTATTTATTTTGTACTATTTTTTTTTTTTTAAATTCAAAAACCCAACAAAAAACGTTCAATACGAATTTTTAATGCCACTGCGCTTATATAAAACTAATAACGGCAATAAAAACAATATAAATTCTGAGATACAACGACGAGGATGAAAATATATCAAATAAATATAATACGCGGATTTTCTCCGATGTTTTATTGTACACTGTAATCGAATGTTCAACAGACCTACACCCTGAAAAAAAAAAAAAAAATGTTGAATTATAGAACAACAAAACGAGCAGAGATACAACCGTGTTTCGTGAGTGTGGTAGGCACAGCGTTACCATACGAAATTCGTTATTATTCAAAGTTTATAACAATAATTTATAATATATTTATTGCGTTTAGGTCGCAACCGATAATTTGAAACAATATATGTTCGCGTGTCCTATGCACGTTTGCTTTCGGATCGTTCCAACTCAAGTGTTTATTTTGAATATTATTAATTTATTGACAACTACAATATTATAAAAATATAAAGGTAATCTTTTTAGATTGAAAGCATAGCGTAGGAAAGCTATATTATATTGGTTTATATAATATTATTATTTCTACGTGGTTTTTTTCTCGGTAAACAGTTTTTTTTTTGGGGGGAGGGGGGGTAAATAAACGCTCTACGAAATTTCGACAGTATCTTTAACGAATTATGATGGATAAGTCACTTTTACGAATTTCCAGTAGGTGGGTGATTTTCATGAAAAATATATACAATATAATCAAATTACGTATTTTCTAAGACGATTAAATGAAAAAAATCATATCAACATTTTAACGAAAGAAATTAAACATTTTACGAACGTTTTACTAACGTCAATAAAAAAAACTATTTTATTTTTATGGCTTTAAATAATAGATCATCAAATATTTTAACCAACTTTAGCAATACCTACATTTTTTAAGATAGTTTATTTATTCCTAAATCAATTTAGTATACAAAATTTTAAACTATTTTATTTGTCTGTCCTTAATCCAAGGTGTAAATTGATAATTTTCTTTTCAATTACATATAGTTATCAAATAAACATAAAATAAATAAAATTCAGCTAGATTTGAGTGATAGATTTTAAATTTAAAAGATACATAAAAAAATCATTAAGGTATTAAAGAAAACAGATGATGAAAAAGCTGTTTTGCTGTTTTTACTGTACCGAAAGAACTACTTTTACATAATTCAGAAAATGACCTCTATAAAGTACAATCTGTGTCCGATATTCTGTCAACTTAGGTGCCACATGACACATAATGATTGTTTTCTACTGGTCCAATTGTGTTTTAAGCTTTAATGCAATGAAATTGATTGCGTTATTATTTTACGTATTTACTTGAAAGTTTATAATATAATTATAATAGTTGCATATCTGAATACCTTCATTGAATTAGTTTTTATAGTTTGCATATTCACCTAATTTCATAGGATTTTTACACCCTTGGATTTACATTTTTCTTGTTGTTAATTTTGACGAATATACAACTGTCATGAGGTAAAATAAAAGCTGTCAAAGAAAATAATATCTGACACGTGTCTTTTGTCCTCAATCATATAACATATTAAATTTTCTGACAGGTCTTGAATCAAATAAAACAAACTAACAATGTGAAAAATAAACATTTTTATAAAGGTGAAAACCCAAAAATCACATATAAGAACATAATTTGACAAGATTCAGATGTCTCGTAATTTACTACACAAAAAATAAATTTCCAATCTATTCTAAATCTTGTCAAACTTTTTTTATTATTCCTCAAAAATAAATCCAATTCAAGTATTGTTATTATTATAAATCACTCTATTTGACTGCCCAAAATTCGATTCATTAAAATATATTTTTATTTTATTCTAACTTCAAACACATATACTTACTCGTATATACATCTGTCAATGAGGCTGTCCTCAAAAGCTATTCTTTCAGAGCATTTGCAACTTATGTGGAGCTTACCACCATACTTAAAAAACCATAACATAATTAAACGGTTTCATCACAACGTTTGAGCAGCTATTATTTTAATTACTTTGTTTAATGATATTTTTATCACATATACCTGGACTAAATAATTATACGCATCTAGTATAGCACTGACTCTGAGTAATTCCAATTAACATTCATCATAACTGATGTACAAAATAAATTATTAAAATTAAAACATCAAATCCAATAACATTGATTGTTGGTTTTATTTATAATTGAAGATTCACATATACGATTGTATGATCTTATTATCATCTCCATTTTGCGCACAATCAAATATTATACATTTTAAAAATACCTAATACATTTTATAGTATTATTATAATTATAATCATTATTTCACTGCAGTGTCACACGACTATGTGACTATGAAATCGTTATCGATAATAATAACTAAATCGATTTAGATTGAGTGATCACGCGATTTTGGAGCTTGAATATCTCGAAGATAAAAGTTGATGAGAGTAAAATTGTTAGTTTTTGTAGAAAAGTTTGTACATAAATCATAAACTGAGGTTTAACATTAATTAAGTTCGTAGCATTGTTATTATATTTTTTATCGCTTTTGTGTTTT
The DNA here is from genome assembly GCF_001856785.1 of Myzus persicae. Classification (NCBI taxonomy): domain Eukaryota; kingdom Metazoa; phylum Arthropoda; class Insecta; order Hemiptera; family Aphididae; genus Myzus; species Myzus persicae. The sequence continues at coordinate 48,847 of NW_019104113.1, read as the reverse complement.
ATTTAAATCGCATTATTAGATTCGACAAACAACTACTAACATCGTGGCGATGTATATAATAGTTATGGGATAAACGGAATCACAGCAATCATCCACCTGTTATTATACCTACCTGCACACTTCATAGGTTCAGTTAAAATTATTAAATAACGCCTCGAGTATTTGGCTGTTTGCGTGTAATTCAATTAAAACACAAACTACGGATGTCGGCATCCGCAATCGATTTTCGGCGTTCGGTTACAAACAACAATGTTTTTTTTTTTTTACACTTGTCTGAATCCTCCTTTGGTATATTTAACGCTCGATGAACGGAGAAAAATAACGAAATCAATTTTGCTCACACGAATATATTATTCCAATCACTTGACGTCACGGGGTCTCGAAGTATTACAATTTACAATACACGTATATATCTATATAGACATAATGTTGACAGACTCCGAACAAACTCCATACTTAAATTATACGACGAATTTTCGCGCCGGGATGCAATATAGATTCCCGCCCATTACATTATCGGCAACGAAAATAAAATAATGATAACCGCCAACGATAGGTTTAACATACCGACGACTGACGAGAGTCGACGAATAATGAGTTGGTAAAATTGCGAACGTTCGCGGGAAATCCTAATAACGTCGTCTCGCGATATTATGGAAAACTGACAATATATTTTTTTTCCGGAGGGATCTCCAGTGTCTGGATATATTATACAAAGTGAGTTCAGTGTTCAGCATGCTGCAGGTCGAAAACGCGAACATGCGGTATTCGTTTTGGCCGATTATATCGGCAAATGGCAATCGATCTCGCTGAAAATATAATTTTTTTACTCCCCCGCGGCGCTTAGAACAAACTTTTGAACCCGAGGGTCTGGTACAAAACAGTAAAAATATGTATCGCCCGGGCTATACGATTAAAAATAACGATGAATAATATTTTTCACAAAAAAAAAAAATGTCACGATCCAGAAAAAACGAACAAACGAACAAAATAATAAAAAAAACCAAGAAAAAGACCTTATAATACACGCTCGGATGGTCTTCAGCATAATAATATTATATTATAATGTGCATACGAACTGAAACGTCTATTGTGTACACAATTAGTAGTGTACGGCCAAATCATAATCTCCCGATTCGGCGAACAAGTGCTCTATACCCAACGTTATTAGCCAGTAGTGCTGTTGAAAATCCACTTGTGTTTGTATGATAAACAGTCGTTTGAAGCTCTCAAATAGAATAGGAACCAGAAATACGGTCGTCTCTATAACAGCCGCACGGTGGATGATGCAGAACACTCGTAGTCCGGCGATTGATCCGATACTCGAGTTCAATCACATTTATTGATTGAGATTCTAGGTCTGATTACTGAGTTGATTTGTAAGCACAGAGCACGAAAAGAGTTTATCCGAAAATACAAATAGCTTAAGACAAAAAAAATCACTGGTCCATGATAAATAAAAATATCGGCCACCGTCACCGTCGCACTGAATGAGTCGGGTGGCTGTAAACGCTGATCAAATCAACAAAAAAAATTAAATCCCAATGAATTAAATTATATAATTGTGTAAAAACTTAAATTTATCATCATTATCATAATACCTCCCCCTCCATTTCAAACAGATCCATAACAGTCACTACTTCCGGAATACGCCATAGAATTCAATTTTAAAAGAAATGTCATTTATAGCTTACTATCGAGTGTAATAAAGTTTTCGATGGTTTTTTTTTTGTTTCTTTTTGTTTCACAAAAAAACCTTTGCCAAATTTAGTGTCATATTATAATAATATACATTCTGTTTTTTTAATTTTCTTTCATTCCGTTTTTATTCAAACTCGACGATTCGAATCTAAAGTGTCTTATCTTCTCGACGAATCAAGTACGTGCCAAAAATATATATAAATGTATCACCTTGCATGAACTCTGAAAACTTTTTCCTTCGAAGTTCAAATATTTAAAAACTGTCCCCGTGGTATAGGTACAATAAATACCACGAAAATCGAATGCGCTATATAATATTATATAAAATGGCGCGTGCCCCACGCTTATCTTATAGGTATCCCGCCATTCTCACATTGTACCACCTGTCTAAACGGGCGGTGGGAGGGGGTGAAATAATACTCGAAATAGATAAAACGGTATAGAAGCGTGTGCAGTGTTTACGTCGACCACTAGTCCGAGTCTACTTGTGGTGCCTTACTTCACACCGTATAAAATTCTAGACAGGCAAACGTATATTCCGGGACGATGGGCAGTAATGATTTGAAAAGAAAAAAATAATAATAATAATAAAACCGAAGACGAAAACGATCTCCGAGATTGGCACGCGGCCGTTTTGCAGCCACAGCACGTTTACTACGTTTATCGACCGGACAACGCGACAACGGCAGCGGTGGTCCCGAACCATAACATCAGCAGCAGCCGCTGTGCACTCTCTCACATTATTATATATATATATATATACATTGTTTACTGTCTGCAGCACGGTAAAGGTTACCCGTATATACCCCTCGGGATATTTTCTCCCCCTTTTATTTATTTATTTATTTCTCTCCCCCCTTTTTCGTCCGTGCCTCTAATCGGTTAAGCTCTCCAACTCCCTCTCTCTCTCACTCTCTCTCGCTCACTCACTCTCTCCCTCTGTATATATATTTAACCGACGTCACGTCTTGTCATCGGTCGCGATGACGCTCCCTTCGACCACGGTCTATCATCCCCTACCTCACCCACCGCACACTACCACCCCAACTCTGTTGCTCCATAGGTATTTTACACTTTACCAGTGCTCTCCGTTCACCCACCTTTAAATAATATAATATAACACATCCGCCGACAACGAATACAATCGTTGTTGATTTTTGTTGATTTTTCATGGCATCGATCATCGTCCCGTTTCATAACTCGGCTGCACTCAAGAGCACGAACATCGCCCACCAAAACTGCCATCCGTTCGCTTTTTGTATAACGAAATTTAACGTGACATGCGCACGTGCGTAGGACAGGTGACGTTCCGAGCTTAACCGACCCCGAATCATTGTTAAACAACCATAAAAGAAATAATGAACACCATTGAATTTAATCGCCCAAAAAAAAAATCTCATCCGAGATTTAAACCCTTCTGAAACGTTTATAACAAAACCTAGTGACTTGAAAAAGATCCATCATATTACTATTAATCCATTATTCAGTTACTGATTTTTGAAAATTAATAAAATAATTTCAGTAAAATAGTTACTCAAAAAATAAAAGGATATGCTTTAATCTAATCAATTACCAAACTTAGTAATCCTGATAGTTCTGGCTTCAACCAAAGCATTTTTTCGTTCAACTCTCAGAAATGTTTAATGTTTATTAACACCACGTCGACATTTATTTGTATTTTTACATGCTATTTTGTATAAAGATCAATTTTCGCTCTGCAAAAACATTGTGCTGTAATATTTTCAATAGAGTAAATATGTACACTGAAAAAAATCCAAATTAATTCTAAAAAATAATGCATTCATCATATAAATTTAAAAATGGAATACAATTACTTGGGTAAATTCAAATGTTGATTACATTTTAAAAAAGTTATCTAAATCAACGACAAAGAATTATATGAAAATTAAATTACATTACTCCGCTTGTATAAAAATATTGTTATTATTATATAAATATAGAATCAATAATTTAATTTTTAAAACTCATCTGTGTAAAAAAAATGTTGTTTCATATCGATAACGTTTTGGGTCTTAAAATTTCAAATGAAATCACCAAATTTACAAGTTTTAGCGAAACCCCGTCAGCGTAATTATTCTTTATTGGTTATCTAAAGCACAGCTCAGTTTAATTTTTTTTTAATACTTTATTAATGAAAAAATTGAATACCCATCAACTTTACGTTTTCCGTGTAACCTAATTTATTTAACCATGCCGAGGAAGGTAATAATGCTTAACGATTGATGACTCTCGCACTGGACAGGAGAGAGTGGATAAAATCAATAGTGAAATCATCAAAAAGTGATGGGGATTGAAAAGTTTGTACATTTTTTTTTTTAAACCGTAATACGTTTTTTTCGCATACACATATCTATGTAGATAAAAAAAAACACACTATAATAATAAATCTCCATATGGAGGGTAAAAATATATTAACGCCAAAATGCACCTTTATGGTAGTTTATTCTGCCGATAAACATATGTAATAGTAGGTTGCAGGTACATGGTGCACGATGGTTACAAACTGAACGCACTTACATAATATTACTCATGCACACATCAAATACTCATAAAACTCCGTTTAAAGATGTGAACACGCGTTTCTAAAAGTTCCGCACTCATTTATTTATAAAACGAATTTTTTTTTTTAAATCTATACATTTATTGGCACATATTTTTTTTTCACCCGAAACGTGTTTAAGAGAAGAACGGATCGAGAATTTTTCAAACAATGTTGTTAACGAGTAGGGGACAATAGATACCGTATAAATTGCACGTGTAATGTTTGTCTTTTTTTCGCTTTTTGACCAAATCACATTGCATACATTGCATATTGAACGAACAATGCTCCCCTTTGCAAATTGCAATCATAAAAAAAAAATGCATTTGTCCACACGCATAATTTATTGTGTGCGACACGCGATCACAATATACCAACCAAGTACTCGATATTTTGTAGTACATGAACAACGTTACACGAATAAAACGTACCAAATACATAATAATATAAAATACCAATAAAAATTCTCATTTCCGTTTCAGTATTTTTAGTGCACTCACTCTTAAAGATCTCATTCTATAGTGTACGACTGATTTCTGTGTGATATGCCTACACGTGTACGCATCCAACGTTGTCCATAACATTATGGTGAAATAAAAAAATCCCATAAGCCATATTATATATTATTATTATTATTATTATATATTATTCAATTTATGCTTGAGAATTGAGCTTGAAATTCAAGTCTTATATATAAATGTTCATAAATACTTATTTTCAGAAATAGTATAACTTATTTATAATAATTATAGGTAGGTACCTACCTTAAAATATAAGATGTACATATACATTTACGTTATAAATATAATTCATAATTCTACCTACAGCTAGGTACCAACCACAATATATACCCCAAACTAGCATAATCCATTATAAACAAATTAATTTATTTGAGATATAATTCTTTCAACATTTTGGATATAAAAGACTTAATGTGAAACTATAAACCATTTTAAAATTATTTTTCACGTAACACATTGACATTTTGATTTTAAAAAAATAAAGTCAACATCGAACCTATCGAATGTTAACATATTATTAAGCTAACCAAATTTAAAAACTATGCAGACCGGAAAATAAATGTCTGTATGTAATGGACATTTTTGGACGACCTGAAGTGCACTTCTAAGTCAGCCGACGACTGTCGTCGATATACAAACATTAGCAGCTGGTCCCCTTACCCGACCTTAATGAACTCTATGCATAATATCGTTAACTTGTATTAAAGGCCATCTCAAAGCATTTTCTTCAGAAATAAATGATAAGAAACATATTATTTTAAACTTTGATTTTCTACAGTGGATGTATCATAATAAAATATGATAATGATAGGTACTAGTGGTACTACTATATAGGTGTGATTACCATATTAACTATTAAATGGTGATAAGTAGTATATCGGTAGCCTGCATTTAGTCCCGATAACTGGAATAATTATTATTAAATCGGGGGTCATAAACCCTTAACCCACCCTTATCTATTCTAATACATGTTTTTATTGCAAATGTGGTTCACGAGACTTTAAGAAAACAATGATGATCCGCTGCCAAAGAAGGTTGTAGACCATTGATAATAGAATTTTCTATCCTAAAATTAGAAAAACAACAGTTAATAATAATTATTATATTTTATGATTGGGAAAAAAACTGACACAATTGGGCACACAAAAAAAACATAGGTATGCACTATGCATTAACTTTGATTTTAAAAATACCAATATCGTATAATACATAGTTGTACTGGATTTGTATATTAATATAATATATTGTGTCTTATATTATTATATATATATATATATGTCTTATATACCTACTACCTATATACCTATACCTACTTTTCATATTATAATTGTTATGTTATTTCATATTTTTCATTTATTTTTTATTTATTTTTATAAATGACATGAATAAGTATAGTTATATAAATATATATACAATATAAACACATAAAAACTTGTAAAAAGTGCGGTAGAAACAAAATAAATTTGGAAAAAAAACTTATATTTTTATAAAACGAAAAACATGTAAAAAGTAGTAACATCATTTTAACATGCCCCATTAAAACACAATGAAAAACCAAATAAATGGCAAAACTTTATTACTCGCATTATTGTGTCAAATAAATCATTCAAAGAAATTCTTATTCTATTCAAATCTGAGTTCGATTAAAATTATGTCAATAATTGTATCACTACAACTGGGTACCAAGTATATACTTGGAAATAATTTCACTAAGATTGCAGGGTAAAGAAAAAAACATCCCTTAGAATACAAGTGTATACAATTATGCTATACTGCAAGTATCTATAACGTGTGATGACAAAAATATAAAACAATTTTAACTGAAAATTTGTTTAAGCTTAAAACAACATTATTATCTACTATTCGCTGAAGTGCACTGTTCGAGTTATTATTTTTCCCTCGTACGAATATTATTTTTGTCTATTATCACATACGCATAGACAAGTATACGTAGCAAGTGAACAATTGTTTTTTTTTTATTTGCTCGGCACGAATGAAAAAATAATATTTTACCAAGGTAAATTGTTATTTAACATAAAAGTATCCAGAAGGTGTATCATATTATACATTTTGCAATCACGACTTTGTATACTTATACCAAAGCGAAAATGACGCGAGTTTTTCATGTGTCATGAAAATAAAAAAGAAATTAAAATTATAAACAGTTCTAAGGAAATTCATTAATTATTAATAATTCATTCTAAATCGTATATACTGTTTCACACTCGTTTAACGCTCTTCAGTGGAACGTCATGTGATAATTCGCTCATGCCCATGTACACTTATAATAAGTGTCTCATTTCACACATTTGTGTTGTTAAGTATCAGTAAATCGCTGAATTCAATAACACACTATAAGCCAGTTGTTATAATGGAATATGTTTTTCAGACAAAAAAAGTTCAATTTTTTTTCTTCTCTGGTATTGTATAGTAGGCACGAATATAACACTTTTTCACTTAAGTGTATTGTGCATTTGTCCGAGAGCCATAACATAATATTTTACAGGGATGATGTGGGTTAATATTTTATTTATTATTATTAAGGTCAAACGGTTGTTACTTTAATAGGCAATACAGCCATTTGATATTATTTTGTACCTTCAGCTGCTATACAGGTAACGAATGACACTATACATGATTCTACATTTGGTTTGGATTAGGCGTATTATAGTTCATGTTGATATCACATAGGTAATAATATATTATATATCGGCTAATATGTAAGCTGAACACTGGTGACCTTTATTCAATAGCGTCGTTAACACGAATTACAAATTCGAGGTTCCAGAAACCGTGGGTTCAGAAGACATAAGCTTTATTATGATAATATCTGCCATATAATACCTGTATTGTAGAATTAATGAAGAATAAAAAATGAGACCTCCTAAGTCTTGCCTATATACTGCTATACCATAAATCATTTATAAAATATCTCCTATGTGCTTCAAAATTTAGTCAAAACTACATTGGAAATATTGAGATGCAAAGGTAGGTGTAATGTCGTGTTTTGAAGACAAACATCTGGTATTTCAAGTCTGTAATTAAAGTTATTGATAATACTATAAACTTAGTTGATTATCGTATGAATATATTATTTTGCACCGAACCGATCAGATAACATAACATGTAAGTAAATGTTTACACTGTACAGTACATTACAATACAATTATAATAAAAGAATCCAATTAATTCTGTTCTGTGATAAAATAATAATAATAATAATAATTTTAAATTCATGTTAGTTATTTTGAGAAAAAAACATCAAAGTATACTTGAGACTTGACCATTTTACAAATTACTGTGAAAAGCATTCCCTTGTATTAATTATAATTGGGTCGTTTATTAAATAAAAATGAAAAATGACTAAGTAGTCTCAGTTAATCAATAAAATACTTATATGTATATTTAGTAGTTATATTGTTTTCCAACATTATTCAAAAACATATCATGTGACATCAATTGACATTCAAAACATTTCAAATGTGACACTGAAAACCTCCTAAGTAAGTTTGGCAAAAAGCATAATCTAATGAAATCTCCTATGTGTTGAAATATTGACAAAAACACTTGAATATTTCAATCGCTCTTAGAGATTTTTAATTTATTTCTGTCAAGAATTGGCAATCTGTTTTTGAAACATTTTTTTTTTGTGGCATGAAAAATCGAGTTACCTATACCATTTACCATATAAGAGGAATTCTACTGTCTGGGGCAATAAACAAGTCGTTTGGATTTTTCTTATCTTATGACGTAGTACACTGTTATATTATTGAAGCGTTATACATAATGGAAATAATATAGAACGGCAATAAACACTGAAAACAAATAACAATGTAATATTATGCATTGTAGTTGTAGTATATTATGCTAGTAAGTTAATATTGTATATTATAACATGTTTAAGAGGGAAGAACAAACCAATCATTGATAGACGGCGATAAACTGTAGTTCACGGCCATATTGACTCGATCGAATTTGAGACACCGATCATCAAAGAAAATAGTTTTGTGACAGTAACAATATCGTCGTTAATAGGTTTATGAGAATCATATTTTAGTGTAAGAGAAAATAATCGAACACTCTCCGAAGTGACAAACAACTTTTAAGTTTATTTATTTCGTTTCTTCAACAACTAAATAACGTCTCTTGCAGCATGATCGAATATTTCGTGGCAAGTATACTTAAGTGAGGACATTTTACAACAAAACTTCTTCACTATTAAAGGGGAACAGAGTCCAAGTCACTTTGGGCATTTGCAAGTACTTAGTTCGTTTGTCGTCATGGACGTGATTGATTCAATGGTAGCCATCCATCGGCTCTAATGTCGATTTCACCAAACATTTCTGCTTTGCCTAAATTCGCAGATTAATTTAACAATAACACTTTTTACTTTTCTCCTCGAAAAAAAATACATAAATTTGCCAAAGTTGACTTTATGTGGTGTGTGGAAGTCATGTAAAACTTTTTTAAGAAATAATTTATTGGAATATTTTCTCTCTTTTTACTCATGTCTGTTGTGATTAGATTATTAGATATTTTTGGTCACTGTGAACAATCTTTCAAGAAATAAACAATGGCTTTTTTACTTAACAATTTTTCCATACTTTCACTGTTTAGGTTCCCTTGGATAATATCTGATTATAAAATACTTATACTTGCATAGTTGCATATAATAAATTAAATCTATTGAAAAAACTTCTAATTTTTTTTATGAATTGTCTAAATATATATTTGAAAGAATTAGTTAGAAAGGGCATTTTATATACAATTTTAAACATAGAAACTTACGAGTGGATAAGCCTAAGACAGGCATTTTTAATAAATTGCTCTGGTGATTCTGCTATTATTTAATTGGTTTGAACACAAGAAATAAATGTTGATGTTTATCTACCCCGAGGATAACGCGCAATGCTTCAAATTAGTTCAAACAAAGTAAATACACGGATTTAACGACCACCAGAGAGTTACAGATAAAGAAAAAGAAGCAAATAGGTAATGAAATTTATTTTGTCCATTTAATAGGCACATTTTGCCTTCAACTCGTGATAAGACGCTTTGCTAACTTTTATGGCAAATATTCACTTGTATATATACGATTAAACGAATCCACATATAAAACGTATGTACTCGTATATTATTCTATGGTCGACCAATGGGCTGAAAAAAAATGGCATGATCATCGAGCAAATTAAGTTTTGTTTCGAAACAAAAATAAATCTAATGTTCTTAACAATATATTGTATTTATTGTAATAATAACGTACGCATACTACACACACACATTTAAATGCATTTGGTGATGAAATTTTAAAAATTGACATAATAATGTAGTGCCTGTCGGGTTTCTCGGATTAAGGCTCATAAGATAACTTTGATACAACTGCTAAATTATATCATACTGTAATAAATTATAAATATAACTTATATATTTTAATACACCTATTTTATTCTATATAAATGTGTGTGTTTGCTTTCACATGTGATGTTGGCTTGCTACTGAGTGTTCGACGATCTCGTGATCTTGTAGATGTATAGACATGAGTGGGGGTGCATTTCTATAAGTAGGTATTTCAAATACCGTATTTTCCTGCAACAGTAGGGGTGGCCCTACAGAAATATTAATTTTTTCCTTAATGATAAATGACTCGAGATATTATGTCTGCCAATAATTATTATACTCATGCCAAATATAATATTTTTATGAACCAATAGTTCAAAACACGTACCTATTGTATTATATTCTACTCGTAGCGCATTTCGGTGGTTGGATAGCTCTAAAATATCGTGACGTTTAGGCGCAATAACATAAGTCACAACCTCTGTGCTAAGGTTATTAAAAGGTACGTCATCCTTAAACATATATTCATATAATATTAAAACATTATGGTGATGAGAGTTGTGTGTAAATAACATATTATATAGGATTTTAACTGAAATAAATACAGAACAGCAAAAAAAATATTAAGACTTTACCTGTTCTAAGATGAACTTTTTAATTTAAACTAATATTCTGACTGTTCGATTATTTATTTGGCATATCCAAATTCAATCCACGAAGTGTACGTTTTAAATGATATATAATATATATATATGTACAACGCTATATTTTACTTCATTAGGATAATCAAGAAAGTACTGACAAAGAGTATTTAGTGTGGCTCGGGCTGCCCGTATAACAAGCTTAAAATACGTGCTTGTAAGTCATCCCTATTCTTAAAGTCGAGATATTTAGTGTTAGAGACGTAAGATGTACGTCTGGTGCTAGTAAGTGCATGTGATTTTATACATTGTATGGCTGTACTTTTTTCAAATATCAATTATTTTTTATACGATGTTGAAATTATTCTTTCAAGTTATTGTTTCAAAGTGTGATATTATACATATTATTTATATATATCTATCTATATATATATATGAACATTGAACAGATAGGTATATCTGGCGTGTGACGGTTACCCATTGGAATGACTTACTAATTGGGGTCTGCGCAGAAGTGTATATTCTTATATTATTCTACGGTCGCAATTTTATTTTAATAAACCCATGAGTGACTTACCTCGCTACATAAAACTTGTGTATTACAGATTTTAAAAAAAATATTAAAAGCACCCAGCAACCAAAGTTTACACAAATTTTCTACCATACTGTAGATCATATCATTTTCTGTCAAACCAATATAAAATGATAACACGATTTCCGGAAACCTTGGCACTTTGGTCGGTTAGTCGCCAGACTCAACAATGCGAAACATATTATGTATTGTGTAGCATTTATGACCTTAAAGTTTGAGCGGTTATTAATCATAGCTTATTTTGTTACTGGAAATACCGTTATCTCAGTGTTTATTACTCATGAATAGTTATAATTATTATTATACGATAGTTATTGTACACTTGCACTCGCAATATGATGTACAGTGCATATACTATAAACAACTGTAAACACTATGGCATACTGGGTCGTATTGTTGACGGTAACTCTAACTTATCAAACGCATACCCAGGTATTTATATTATTATTATTATTATACTCCTCCGAGTACCGTTTCACTACCGAGAAAAAAAAATAAACAGTTTAAAACAACTTTAAAACAATACGTATTCTGCGAAAATCGTTTCCAAATGTCAGTGAATACGACCATTTGCGATGTTACAATAATTATTGAAAACCTGGTAGCCGGCAGGTAGTCAGCTTTTTAATGTCGTCAGTCCGTATATTATCCTCCCAATGCGTTTGTACTCATTCTAAACACGCATTATAATGCGGAATCCTCGTTCTAGTAGTTATAAAAAAAAACTACTCAAAAATATCCAATAATAATAGCCCAATGTTGAATACATATTTTAATACATTTAATTACAGCTCGTAATTGCATTTTTCCACACACATTTAGATAATCATTTGATGCAGTAGCTCAGAAATCGACAAATTTCACCAACTGTTCATTAGTTGAATATTTTAAATACCATCGTGATCATCATTATAGTATTCTCAACTATTTTCATAAGCGATTATTTCAATGAAGAATCAACAAGCAATTTGCTCAAAAAACTCGCTCGATTAAAATGTGAAATACATAAATAGTATGCCACTTGATGTGGATTACTATGAAATTTAAATGGTTATTAAAATATAACGGCAAACCCATATAAACCAAATTAAAAATTCTACTTTAATTTTAATGAATTTAAAATGATATCATTCATATATGCTTATATTAATACATAAATAATATTTTTATACAATGAGACTTCGTTTAGAAAATAAGCGTCCTAAGCAATTATGTATAAAATTATACTACATTTCGTAGAAATAAACAAATACAATTCTCGTTGAATTCAACATTACATCATGCTATTCATAGGAACCTACCTACTTAACAATACAATGCAAACCCTCACCAACATTGCAGATACAAATAACCAACAACAATTAATGAAACAAACTTAAAATCTATACAAATACATATTTTTTTTAATCACTGATCTTATCACCGACCCTAAAAATCCAGATGTCCTCAATATTAAAATACTAATTTGTCCCCCAAAACTAGACTCATTCATATTAAATAATAAAAATTAACAACAAAAAAGCTCAAAATGTTGTACACCACTATCAAGAAAATACTTATCTATAAAATGTCCTAATTGAATATCGGACAGCATATCAATTAATAGTTCACGATCACTGAATGATGTCCTATAGGCTATAGCTAGGTATGACCCAGCAATGACACCAACATCATAATATTTTCTGATTTGATCCAACTGATCAGACTAATCTAAAATGGATTTGAAAAAATCATATTATGGTATTAACTGAATAATGCTGTTATATTTCAGTCTGGTTAAATGTAAGTTACAAATCAATTACTCAGAATAGAATAATACTAATACATTTATAAGCTCTTATAAATGAAAATAATACATTTAAACCACTTTTCAATTATTTGGGTATCACAAACCGATTTTGTTGAGCTTTATTTACTGCCTATATTTGCGAAAATAAATCCGTGGTTCACCAATATTATTAATTATATTTAACTTTGATAAAAAATTAAATGAACAAAACCAAATTGTCAATAAATTATGCATTAAACGAGCGTGAAAAAATATTAGAATATATGTTTCACTTTTTTATTTGGTAATTGTTTTCGTTTCAAGGTAAAATTATAAAAATGTAACCAACAGTTATATTGTACTTATAATATTATACAATTAGACCCAATACATAAATCCAATAGTTATGAATTATATTTTGAATACAAAATTAAAATATTAATCGTTTGATTTCAATTTTCTCATACTAAGTAACATAATTTAATTTTTTTTTTTTATATTTATGTATGGTATACAAATAATAAAGATTGCTTTTTCAAAATAATAAGTGTACGTATCCGAGTTTAGCGTTAGCTTAAACTCAGACCGGGTAATAATAACTATTTTATAAAATGAATATTATCTAGAAAGTATTTCGTCTTAAATATAATATTACATTATATAACGATTTTACTATACTGATTTATAATATTATTTTACTTGATCGCTTTTATAAAATATTTTTCCACACAATTTCATTGAACGGTGTGCAAGATTTGTGAATCGTGTTTCATCGTCACTGAATATAATAAAACGGAAGAGCTGTAATGAAACACTATAAAAATTCGTATGGTAAAATCGTATACGATTTATTGGTATAGTGTTGTAGGTGTATCCCAATTTTTTGAAAAACAGCCAATGGCGCGTCGATGACGAGATAACGATGGTGATCATTTTATAACTCGCTGTTTTCAAGTGTTTTTCGCGTTTTCGTTGTTGGGTTTTACATTAATTTTGTAATCGGTCGCGTACCTGCGCGTAAAGCGCATTTTCAATCACCGGCAAGTGAACAACAATAATAAAAGCCCGCGAGGAAAAAAAAATAAAAAAAACGTACCTATAACCCGAAAACACACTCGGGAAACCCCTCCGCGGCGAACAGGCCCAAATTGAATCCTGCAAACTGCCGAGAGCGCGTTTACCCGTTATGTGCGTTCTATATAGAGGTATATATAAGCTGCGCTGCCGGAAGTGCTGATAATTTCGATTGTTGTAGCACAAGGGGCCTTCCGGTGAAATTAGTCCAGTCCAGTATGAAATCTGCAAGCCACGCGCACCGTCATCTGTCATTACACGCGGCGCGTAAACCGTAGCCGAACCCCGGGAACTGCGACCGGATTTCGATTTTCAATATCCGCCTCGCAAGCGCCTATACACACACGCGCGTACATATAATACAATTTATATACCATATATTATACAAGCGTATACGGTATAATTTTAAGGGACTAAACCGTCGACGGGTGGGGGGAGGGGGGGACAAACGCAGGAGCGGCGGCCCCCCCGTGTGTATATATTGTATCTATGTATAATATATAGTCGCGTACACTCGTACGTAACAGTCTAGTCGATTGCGCAGTCGCAGAATATATAACATTATTGTTGGCACGGTATAACGGATATTTTTTTTTATCCTCCGCGAATCCGACGTGTTATTAGGTTCGAGAACTCATATTACGTATATTATTACGAGATAATCGACGACGCTCCCGATAATCCAGATGCCTGCAGTGCCATAAGCTATAATCGCCGTGTTATTGTTATAGTACGTTTATGACAAGGTGTATATTGCATATGAAGTCGTCATTTAGTACAACGCGTTTTTAATGAAAAAAAAAGCCAACCCGTTTTCAAAAATATTGTTACTCTTACGCAATTCACGAGACTTAATATACATATATTTTTATATTATTCAAATCCATGATTCTGAGAAAAATCCTGGGTGATGTGCTCATATAAGCTACATCGTAAAACAACACAGTTAGACGGCACGAAATAAATTAAAAGTTCCCGGAACAATAACAATATTATCAACGAAAATTTAAAATAAATACAAGGTTCTGAATTTGTATCTATATTTAAAAACAATGTATTCAATATTATATTATCTTACAAAGTATAAACCAAGAGTATTTGCGGGTAAAGGAATAATTACATATTATAAGTCGTATGTCTATAAAACAAATATAATAATACTAAATTGATGACAGCAAATAAGTACATAACGTATACTAATGGCGTTATTTCATAAAATACTTGGATAGTAGATACTCCTTCTTATTCTTATCAGTCTGACCAAATCAAACCGAATTACCGTGACAAAGCTTCGTCTAAGGTACAATGAGACAGTGTGAAAATAAGAACCCCATTCACACGTGAAGAATTATTGATAAAATACATAATTTTAAGACGACAAATTTTTGGTATGAACGTCAATGAAAAGTTCTAATTTAAGTTACATTTTTTTCCATCCAGCCCACTTAACCCAATAATATCATAGTCATTTTGCTATCATTAAACAACTATAAGAAAAATAGATATCGAGACACCGACACGTGTGTCTCGTTTCCTGTACGTGATCATGTGCAGTGGAAGTATGGCAGACCCGCGGGGTTTGTGGAATACGCACCGCAAGACTTGTATGAGACGTGCCTGGAGCTCATCGATGGCTATTTTTAATTCGGTAGGTTTTCGTCCGTCAACTCTCACCCATCGTTTACTCGTTTTTAGTGTTATCTCGGCAGTGCCTGACGACGTAATCCCGCATTCCCGCTTTGTCACGACTTTAGTAAAACAAAATATAATACTATAATATATTTTAATATTATATTGCTTATTATTGTTATCATTATTAATATTATATTTGTTATTTTGTAATTTTGTCAAAGTTATACATTGACAGTTATTATCATGGAATGTTTTCCCGATACTGTAATTAATGAAATGATTAGTACCTAATGGCATAAACATAATAATTATTCATATTTTTTATTTTTCAGTTCCACCAGTAATTGCGGTACCCAATCAATTACTAGGAGCGCCAATAGGCACAGACGTGACACTCGAATGTCACGTGGAATCCTACCCAAAATCTATCAACTATTGGGTCAGAAATCGAACAAAAATGTTGATGGACGGGTAAGATTATTTTATTTTCTAAAACGTTTTCTATGGAAAAAAATACGCCACATAAGACTCGAAAGACTAGACATAGACTAGACTGTGCAAAGCGTGTCTTATAATTTTTGCAAACAAACTCCATTACGAGTTCAATTAAGCTTACCATTAAAAATGTATGGTTTGTAAAAACAAATACGATATGGATAATACTGCACGATGTCCATAATTTATTGTACGATATAAATTCTATAGATTCCAAATATTGACGAAAAGATGATTTCGTCCGGAAAATATTTTTTACCAGGCATAACTTCTATCTGCAGCGGCTAATAATCCGATCACGTCTTTTTCGACGACGATAAATTCTGGTACTGCTGTTATATTTACCTTGAAACACAGTAATATTTCTGATCCGTAAGATTTATCTATTAATATGTGGAACTTGAGATATATTATATGATTGAGAATAAAAACCGACTTAGTACAACGAAATAAAAATTATGATTAATATAACGAAACTTCAATGTGAAATCGGGTAAAGGACACTACGGTATAGTTGTAGGTACCTACTATGGTGTTTGAATTGAGAATAATGTCTTATGTCAATTATTATTGTTGCCGTACCGCGCCGAAGGGAATCGAGTTGGCTTATTGTTTTTGTTTTTCGTTCTAATTAGCAAACAATGAGCGAAATAATAATTAACATCGATCGAAATAACGTTTATTATAATAACGAAAAAAGAGCAACAGCGATAACGAAGTAAAAATAGAAAAAGCTGATAGAAGGAATTTCCAAAAGATTTCAAATATAATGGAATACTTTTCATATACAAATTATTTTTCGGGTGGTAATTATTAAACTTGAACGTTTTGTCGGAATACTTTTGAAATATGTTCATTTACAGCCCTACAGCCACTAACTCCCCCCCCCCCCACAACCGCCTCCTCTGCAAAAGCCAGCGCACCGTCGTCACTACCGACTATGATGGCATGTTCCCAGGAGAGAGCTGAATTTACTTAATTTCATTTTTTTTTTTCGACAACAAATTATTGTTGCCTTGTCGAAATTATTACGAGAAAGTTGTTCAAAATGAAGGCAAGGTGGAAATTCAAATTGTTTCGTATACAAAAACAGAAGAACGCCCTTCTTCGCACGGCAGTTTAGTTTTGTACGTCCTTAGAATGCATAATGACCGGAAGTGCTCTATTGCATTTTCCGCTCTCGTGTGGCCGGACCCTACTCTAAGGTGCTTATGGAAAATATTTAAAAATCTTTTTCTCAAACATCCTATGGATTTATTTTTTGAAAACTCCTCCGGGTAGCTCTACAGCTCGGCCTTAACAAATAAAATAGGATAACTAAACATTCCGATGGTACACAATTATTAACAATAGGTTATTATTAAACAATCGTAATGTATAAACAATGTCAAGTTATTTTTTGTTTAACGGAAATACTATGTGAAAATACATTTTTCTACGAAAGTAGTAAGTAATAACTTATGGTCACAAATAATTATCGGTTCAGTTAGCTGTTTGTACATTATTTCTTTGGGTTTTAACAGTGTTTGTTCAATGAATAATTTGAGCACAAAACTCATTTATTGCTTCATATTAATTCCTAAAAAGTATAAAAACGTTCTGTTATTTTATTTTTTTAATTACAATAAATGTAATGAAAAAAATCTGACGATACCAATATTTTAACATAGTTTTAATACCATTTTCATTATTTTATGCAGATTTTTTCAACAAAAATGTATACGCTGTAACTTTGAGGAGAATTTAATTCTAAAATGTTCGAGTGCCAAACACGAGATAAGGTGTTGAGGAGAAAACGCGCGTATATATAAGCCTTTAGTACAATATGCATGAATGGACAGTGACATGTGAGAAGCCAGATGGAAAAACATTTTATATCTCTTTTCCCAAAAAATATATAAAAGAAAGAATTCTACTTTACACCCTGTAGAACATTATAGATTCTCAATATAAAAAATATATATTAAATTCTAAACCACAGGAGGTTTGAATAAAATAACGTCGATGACATTTTTTTTAAAGGTTTTTTTTCGGTCCATGATTTAACTAAACAACAACCGTCAAAAACCAATCAAAACAACGAATAAATCGATAATAAATGTTGACTGTTTTTCACAGATTGCCAGTAGATAGTTCACCTATTTCATTTTGGATCAAATTAGAAATGTAAAAACTGGATGCACCATCATTTCGCTTTTATCGATTCGACGATTCGAACAATTGGTGCAATAATAATAATAATATTCGACTCTGACGTTACGGGTAGTTCATAGCGTAATCCAGTCACGTCAAGCATGCGTTCATAGTATTAGACGTCACGATAATAAAACGTGTAAACGGATTTATGTGGAATAACAACACAGACGGCGACAATTGGAAGTGGTGACAACTTCACACCGCATACAAATGTCCCAGTTAACGTGAAGAAAGAGGCGTACAAATCCGGATTTACGAGTATAACGCTTGTTAAAATGACAGTGAAAATAATCCTACATGGGAAAAAAAAAGCCATAGACAATCCCGATGTTTTGGCTAGGGTCTGTGAACAGTCTGAGCTGAGGTTATAATTAAATCTTCAAAATACGAGACATAATCTGGCGAAAACAATTCAGAGCGTAAAACATATTATGCATAATGCAAACAAAATAAATTTGAAGAAATTAACTATTTTATGTTGTAATCCACATAATGTACACCCTTGGACTATTGTTTTTACTTTCTTAAGACCTCGATAATTGAACGTTATGAAATTCGTATGACCGCACAAAAACTTAACAAGACCGTTTATGTTTTATAAGAATTTTCAATAAACATTTTACGTGTTCTTTAAATTTTTTAATTTGTGTATACGCTATACAGTTTTAAATGAATTAATTACAAAGTATTCATTTTAAAATGTTCGAGTATATTTTGTGAAAACAAATGTTTTAATTGGTTCCATGAGCGAAATAGTTTCTAGTATATACTATACAAAGTTCTTGGTGTAAAAAATTTAAATTAAATATATTTAAAAGAGCAATTATTTTTCTTAGGGACATATTTATGATAGCATAAAAAGGTATAGAAATACATCAAACAAATCAAAATATATTATCAAACACTCAAACGTGTAAAACAAGAAGTCTCCGAAAATTGATTGATTTTATTTCATTACTACTCGATAACCCTTTGATTTGTAGTCGGGAAATTTTAATGTTAAATAAATAATAATTCACAATATAGAATAATTAAAAATAACAAATTAAATTAAATTAACCCTTTTTTGTTTTCTTTTATTCTTTTACCAATATGTTTGGCTTACTTTTTAAACATAGACAATAAATAATAATAACAATGTAAACAGAAGATATAAATTATAAGAATAACCATACTAAATCTGCTTTTTATATGATTTTTAAATATATTAGTTGAAACTATATTTAAAATGAGATTTATTATTCACAAAAATCAAATTAAAATCACCTTACCAAAAAAATCTGGCTGGCATTTTTAATAACCAAAAACATCTGTATAATATTATAGAAGATACACATTCTTTATTAATGTGCATACGACTTAATACATAATCACAATAATTTCTTTGAAACTGTTATAGAAACGTCGAATTGTTGAAGTATAAAAAAATATTTTCGGTTAACTTATAGAAATTAGAATGGGTACAAGGTTTATTAAACGTTTTTTCTTGAAGTTAAATAAGATTTTCTAGAAAAATAATAGGATTCATGAAAGTTTGAAGCCTATCAGAAATGAATATTTAGGACCCTTGGCTGAGTACATACAGAAATATTGAAGTGAGATACAGAGCTAATCAGCAAAAAATTATAATAGAAAGCACATACGTGGTGGTATTATAATAAAACATGCGACAACTTCATCGTTTGTATGAAATCAGTCTTAGAACTATTATTTTAATAATTTAACTTCACCTTCAAATGCATAACCCGCGTACATGCCGATCAAGAAAAACTACTTAGAAAATCCTTCCTTCTGGAAAAAATCGTTCACAAAAAAATATGAAATAAAACGGTTTTAAGTTTCATTTCATAAAAAATCTACATTTCACATCACTTGTTATTTGCTTCACTTGAACTTCCAAAATTCAAATAATTATGATAAATCTTAAAACATTTTCAACGGCGTTAATTAGTGTACACGACACATAATTTCAAATATATATTATATAGCATTGACACTCGATTGTATGCGTAAGAGAAAGCCGATAAATATAATAATAATAATAATTAACAGCACAAGAAATGTGACTGCAATGGGACGCCTTTTATGCAGCACGCAAGTGTAAATTTTCCTCTGCGGGGAGGCATCATTAAACACACATAAGACGATTAATGAGAGTCGAGATTGTATGAAAGCAGTTATGGAGGCGGCGGGTGGTTGTTTTAAGAAGCTAGGAGCACACGATTATCCGAGGAATAATCGCACCTACTGGTGCGGTGACGAAAAAAAGAACCCCAAAGAAATAAAACCTTCGAAGGAGAATTCGGGGAGTGGGTTGTAGACGTTGTATAATAAAATACGAAAAACAAAAAATTAAAACAAACAACCTCTTTCGGCTTGGTACCGCACACCAAAGTCATTAATTATACATTTGTCCCTAATTTCTCACCCTTATCCACCGGCCGCCAACGACGTTGTCGCTCGCTCCTTCCCAGAGCAGGATTTTCACGTATACGCCGTGCGACATTGGGGGCGAGGGTGACCTTTCCCCGTCGCGAAAAGTCGTCTATACATACATAATATAAAAGATATCGTTTTTATACTCTCAGCAACGAGCACGCACACACGCACGGCACCCTCTCCACCGCCGCCGACCTCTCGAAAACCCATCATCAGACGGCGGTGGCGGCCACAATGGCGGTGGTAGTGGCGACGATGAGCGCAGAAGTTTTTGACTAATCTGTCGCGTGATTAATGGCCGGACGAAAGTTTTGAGCTCGCCCTTCCTCGTCTTCCGGGGCCAACGTGTGCGCTGCGCGGGCGAGCGCTCTAGTTCGTTCTCCTTTTATTCCCGACGAGTAATTGAAAGTCTGCAACCGTGGCTTATATATACATATATATACAGTGACGACGACAACAACGACAACACGCCAAGTGTCTGCTCTCCCCCCCCCCTACTCACACCCCCACCCACAACCCGGTTTGGTCGCCCGCTGGCGCAAAGTGGCGTTTGCGGTGGCTTTTCTCGCGCGTAGCTGACGGACGGACGGCGGCGGCGGCGGCGGCGGTTATACACAAGCCGGGTTCACCCAGCCCTGATGGGGGGGGGGGGAGAAACACGTTTCTCGGCCGGGGCGGTTGATGGATCGACTTTGTTTGGGCACTCGCGACGTGAATAATTATTAACCGTGTTAATATAACATTTTATTTTTTTTTTTCCATTCGCGCTTACTTCATTTTCGATAAATCTCCTCTCGTTTCCCGCATTCCGTCTCCGTTTCCCGCTCTAAAAGTGCAATATCCAATATTTTTCACTCGGCCACGAGTAGTACGTGAGCCACGGAGTTTTCCGCTCTCTATTTGTTGACGCTGTTGACGACTTTCCGAATCCCTCGACTCTGCTCGTATCTT
This sequence comes from Myzus persicae, assembly GCF_001856785.1. Lineage (NCBI taxonomy): Eukaryota > Metazoa > Arthropoda > Insecta > Hemiptera > Aphididae > Myzus > Myzus persicae. The sequence continues at coordinate 26,940 of NW_019104113.1, read as the reverse complement.
CGTGCGCACAACAGTTTTCAGTTCTCCGCGGCGCACGTGGTTACGTATGTTTAAGTGTTTGGGGTCATTGGTATCAATGGTATCGGTCGGTGGTTTCATTTCTTTATTCTTTACGTGTATGCGTGTGAGTGTATTATTACTCTAATGACGTCTATTATTATACTTGTGTGACGCATATATTTTATGCGTTCTTATGCATTTAATTTTTATTGTTAAGGGATATCATTGTGATTGCAGAGATGACTTGAAGTTGTTGGGTTTGATGTTCGGTATCACTATACGATATGCGTAATATAATTCGATTTATATCGGTTTAATTCGTCGGATTATACTATGGATAGGTTAGTCAGTACATTAAATGTTGATCTGTGCTCTGTCTCTCACACTTTATACTGTTTGAATTAGATACAGCTAGGTCAAAACGCTGTTTATGTAACTATGTCAGTTTCTGTGTATTTTACTGTCGATAAACTAAAATCTGATAGTAATTAAAATGTGATATTGACTTAATGTCTCTAATAAGTAAAGACTTAAGTGAAAACTTAACCTACATTATGATTGTGTAATTGACTATAATCACTCAATCATATGATATATATTCTAAGAATATACTCCTTATACAAGTACACTTGAGACTTCCGTGAAACCAGTTAAGATACCGATTGCCAACTGAATGCCCTTAGATATTCACACTAATTACTTAATTTTTAGTGGACCAATTTAACCATAACTTATTATACAATTCTAACTAAACTACTAGGTAGTTGTATGATATGTCTGTTATGTGTTTATACTTTATGTGTTATTCTATTATATTTATTGTTTGTTATTATATCAATATCGTCATGATGGAGTTAACTATTTAGTATTCTTATTTAAACTTAGCAAAATATTCTATAATATATAAATACAATAAATTATTTTGTACTACAGAATGATTAAAATATATATGTATAAAAATAATAAAATAAATAATAAAAATTATAATTGCTTTAAGGATATTACGATTTCATATTATGCAGATTCAATAATAGGTAGCTAGTACAATAACTTTTCGAATAAATCAAGTACCAAAAACCAAGTCGGTGGAATATATTTATACCCACTAGTGTTCGTTACAGAGTAAATAAAAATACAATTTGAAAAATAATAATATTACTGTGAATTTTCATTTTTTCAACCAACTTTGTTAACTTATAACAATAACTATGTTTCAAAATCATCACAAACCAAATTTTAACAAAATAAACATCAAGTTTATGTACATAATATACCTTTCTGGTATTTTTAATCGACAAAAAGTTTTTATCAACTTTTGAATAACTATAAAGATTTTATAAAGTTCAATGTATTAATTATTGTGAAATTCTAGTACTAAAAAATGTACGCAATAACTTATAAGATTCCAAATAGAAAACTAAGAATTCCTGAAAACGGTACAAATCAGTACCTATACGCGGGACACCACTCTATTCTACCAGAGTCGATAGATATTTTTTTTTTGTAATGACTAAGTCAATGGATAATTTATTGATTTCTTTTAAAAAAATAAGTGTTATTTAATTAAGATAATCACTGTATTGTTGTGATTTAAAATCTATGAATTTCCTATGATTCACATAATGAGTGTCAGTGTGTCACACTATACCCGTTTATAGACGCTTAGTTATAAAACTCCATACGCCAAGTACGGGATGCAACTGGGACGCTCGGAGATAATGGCCAGGTGATATTGTGGCCACATGGCATTTTTTTTAACGATTTCACTTTATAGAAAACCCCTTTCTTTGTTAAATTCTATGATAAATAATTCATAATACCTTATATACTGAGAACCAATATAGTATACAATGCAGTGCACATTCATGCAATACGGTGTCTATTTTTACATTTGAAAATTTTAATAAAATACTATTATAGCATTAATATTATTATTTATATTATGTATAAATTATATTGACCTTGCTCAGGTAAATTGTTAAGGGCATGTTTAAAAACTTACATTCAAATGTTGTCTCGTAATACAAAAATTTTTTTACTATTTTATTGATTTTTGGACATTGGTGGTGTGTAAAAATGTTTTGTGAACATACTTAACATAATTATATTGACATCAAAATTATTAGGCTAACCAACTAGTATTAGCTCCTGGGCTAATCCTCGGTGGGCGTCCTTCCTCGGAACATTCGTCATATTTTCCATTCTTTTTCTATTCCCATTTGTCCAACACTTTATTTAGAAAATAACCCATTCTACAGGATGATGAAGCTAGCTAACGAAGACTCGTCATTAGGGCTAGGATTTATATGCAATAACAAATTGTAAAATATGTATTTTATTTACCAAAATATACAAAAATATGCAAAAACAAATTTTTATTATTTCTAGATATATATTTTTATCATAATTCATAATTTATTATTATTACATTAAATATAAGTTTATATAATTACATTAAATATTAGTTTATATTATTACACGCTACTATGATATTATGTTGTTTCAAATTTTCAAATACGAACGAACGGCGATTTGAACGTAGAATAGGTTTATACTGACTAAAACTCAATTATCAAAATAATTTTATAAAATTGTTAACTGATACCGTTATTAAAACCACTCAAATGTTTAAGTATAAGTGTCCGCACATTTACACAACACACGTCGTACTAATTAAATTAAATACGTCGTTAAACAATGTGTAGGTAATCCTATCGGCCTAGATAAGATAAGATAAGATATTTATACTATATATTTACAATTCGACTATGAAATAAACGCCGTTTAAAATTAACAATAATTTATAAAAATTTAAAAATTTAAGTTAAAAAAATAAAAAACTCAAAAATCTATAAATATGCAATTATATGCATAATGCATATAATACATAATGTTCAAAATATACAAAAATATGCAAAAAAAATTGGTTCTATTCAAATGAGAATAAGCCAAATCGTGGAAAAATCTGACAACCAATCAATTTGGACTTAAGGAAAAAAACATGCAAATGCATATAAATCCTAGCCCTACTCATCATTATTATTTTATTTGTAATTACAAAATAACCATTATAACTAGAGCTAGGATTTTAATGACCTAAAAAATACACAAAAATGCACTAAAAAAAAATGCAAAAATGACCTAAAAACTCTAAAAAATGTACTTAGATGAGCGAAAAAAATGTATTTTAAAAATAAATATTATTATTAATTATCAATTATGAACATAATAGACTTTTGAATGTAACCGCTTCCTGATATTATAATTATTTTGAAAAATCAATAAAAGCATAAATTAAAATAATTTAATGAAAAATATTATATAAATATAAAAATTTTATATTTTATTCTTAAACATTTCTAAAATTTGTGTTATTTAATTTAGCAAGTGGAATATTAGCTGCTAATAATGGTTCACAAGGCTCTAAATTAAATGATGATTGATCACTATTATTTGTTAAATTAGAAAATAGTACTTGATTATTTTGTTTCGCTTCATTCAGTTTTCGTTGAATTCCATTATCATGCTTATCTCGACTGATGTGTTGTTGAATTGTAAATTTCTTTTCGGAGGCAACTGCCAAAAAATATCACAAAACTACGTAAACGGATTCCTACTGTTGACTTAATTTTTGGCATTTTGTACAATTAAGATCAGTAGAACCATATAAGTACGTGTCCAATTCACTACTAAAGCTACTATTGTATACCTAAATAGTTATGGGTTCGTTCGATATTTAATCTTATCGAATAAATCGACAATTAATTATATTACTTTTTCAATATCAATGGACTGGAGTAGGTAATTGCCTAGAGGTACTAATTGGGATTATCTTTACAACACAAATTAAAAAAGCTTAAGATAAACAAAAATTAGTTTAAATACACAAAATGAACGTAATATTTCTAATATAATGTAATAATGACCTTAAAAATGCAATAAATGCATTTAACACAAAAAAATGCAAAATAAAAATTACATATTTAAAATTGTTATATTACGAAACAAATTTAGAGTTTGGTTAGAATTGTATAACACTTAGATAAAAAAAAATGCAAAAGTCACCAAAATCCTAGCTCTAATATTATAACTCTACAATTATTTTTTTTTTTTCAATGTTATTTTTACTGTTCTCTATTTTAATTTGTAAAGTCGTTCGCTTGTCTGTCTTAGTGTTTTTATATTTGAATTGGGGCAGCCCGCATATATATATATGTATATGAATATATTATAAATAAATAAATAAACAGTACAGGATATTTTACAGAATATTCCCGCAATTGAATTTGGCTGGGCTGAATACGCTAGTGAAGCTAAATTGCCTACACGACGCGCCGGCCTACGGGGATAAAAATTATTATTATTATACTTTGACCAAGTTAAGAAGTGACAAGTTGTGGTGGTAGGGGGTCTATTTCAACACCGAGAACGAGCTGCGCGTCATAGTCAAAACTCAAAATATATAATATACAAAGATGTTTAAACGTAGCTGCCAAAAACTGGTCAGTCAATCAAATGACTCGTTTTGCTAATTCGGTGAAGCACGTCGGGGATCAGACCGAAATGAACGCAAACACGTTGAAAATGTAGTCATCTTCTTAATTTGGTCAGAGTATAATATTGTTATAAAAATAAACAACTTTAAAATTGTATTCTCTAAACAGCGAAAATCTTGAACCCTATCCCTTTAGTTCTGTTACGATTACAAGTTTTTGACTCAAAATTATCAATTAATCTTGATTGATACAACTTAAACATTTTTGTGTACGCGCGATGTTTAAAAATTAGACATTTAAAAGAATATTATGCAATATACATGTATTTATATTTTAAAGGTTGAAAAATGTATAATGTTAATATTTCGTTTTTGAAAATTATGCGATCGGAATTCGATAATGGTTTAAAGCCTGAAGCGTATAAAAAAAACCGGTATTATTATATTATTATAATAATAACAATAGACGTCCGTTGGCATTTCGATTAAAAAGCAATGTAACGGATCGAGTAAAAAAAAAATCAAAAACAATAATAATAATAATAATAATTTATTAGTGACCATCGCGTTCGTGGTCTTTATCAAAATTCAAAACAAATGACGGGTTATAAGGCCTATAACTATATATAGTTGAATCTCCTATTAATTGAAATATTATATTATTATGATTCCTTTCAACCCAAACAGACGACTAAAGCACAACGATGACCAGTTTCGACAGACTTCGTATACAACTGATAACTGGTGCATTCGCCAATCAGTCATTATCTGCATAAGTGATGGCTGCCATTTTCAAAGTTAGTACCCGACCCCCGCCCCACTCCACATTAAAAATATTTCCACGGGCGACATTTTGTATGCGTTCGTATGATTTTAGTTTTAATTATTATCGTGATTTTTCTAGTATAATCATATCGGATTGTCCAGCCCATGAAAAATAAAAACTCACTTAATTTGTGTTTATTTATTTTTATTAAATAAACATAAAAAATGGCTGTTGTTCTAAACCCCGGGGATTATAATACAAAATTAACGTTTTTGAAACTCGGAAATAAATAATAAAATATTACACTAGCACAAAAAATACCAAATAATAGTGTAATCTATGTTTATTTATTGAACCATTGGTTCTATTAATACACTGCATAATCCTACTAATTCGCTTATCACACTGATTTAAAAGTTATCTGTTTACATAGCTATAAATGTGGCAAACATTTATATTATCGCCTTGTACGAGTTAGTGTACGAGTCCACTTCAACATGTGTTGTATTTAGGTATATAACAAAATAATAAACCAAAATACTATTTATCGAATTTATGGTCATAGTAAATTAGTTACACTAAGCGTAATTCAGTAATCATCTCAACTTTGTATAAATCGAATTTATTTTTATATTTATGAAACGTACATAAATATTTTTCCCCGCATAATGTTTCAAATTTTTATTTCTAAAGATGATACTTACGTTTTTATTGTAAATATTAAAAGTTTATATTATAAAGGTATTGTGAAGTATGTTCGTATAAATGCTTGATAAATAAAAAATACTTGCAGAAAATTATCATTATAAAGTATTTCAATATTATTTAAAAACATGAATTTGTCACAAATAGTATAAACCAACTATTTTGATAAAGTAACATAAGATTAGGTAAAATGTATATACGTAAAACTGGATAGGATACGTATTTATTAGTGACTTTTGGATTTCAGTATTACTAAAGACGTGTGCATTTTCAAATAACTTAATAACTAGGGGCTTAAACACAAGTCATTATATCAAATACCCATAATTATATTGCAAAAATCGACCTCTTCACAATGGAAGATTAAAATTGTACAGCTAAGTATATTCCTTTCATAAATTAACCTCGACTTTTATAGTGTAGTACTTGTAGGTACAACACACTCAACAACCGATGATTTCTATTTCAAAATAAATAACTATACCTTATAAATATCCACTTATCAAAATTCCTGGAATAATCTCTTTAAGATCGATGTATTCATTAACTGTGAGTAATGAAATATAAAACATTGTGGTTTTTGGATTTTTAAAAATTCAATACAAGCACTTAAACAATTACACCGTATTTAAAATAACTACGTTTAAATAAATATCAGAGGAAAAAGTCTAGAAAAAACAACTCTTGATTAAATAACATTTTCAAACAGTAATACTACACTAAATTACTAAATTGTATTGTTCTAAAATCATTAGATCATTATAATGTATAAAAAAAACTTTGAAAATGTCGTTTTTCATCGAGATTATGAATATTGATTATTGAATGGAATGAATTGACTTTTAAAATTAATTTCAAAAAATGTAACCTTTATAATTAATTTTAGCATATTTTTGTGATATAATGGTAGCATAAAAATATCTGTCCATAAAACAAATTTAAAAAAAACAAAAATAAATTAGCATCGTGTATTTTCAAATATGTTTACTCTGTCCATGTACAATATGGTTGTAATAATGTTCATTGTTTACACGATTTTTGCATACGACTATACAGTAGTGAGCTAAGGATCACTTTTAGTATTCGTTTATTTAGCAAAAATAAGAAGAAATTAAAAACAAAATTTTTTTTTTTTATCAGATAATGTATAATAAAGAAATAGAAACAAAACTAATACAATACGTAGCTATGTTTTAATAGGCATTTTTGGTATTTGGGGAAATAAGATATAAAACTCTTAATGTTAACCCCGCATTAGAAGTTTGAACCAAATTAACGTCACGGTAACGTGCACTAAACAGTAATTCCGTAGTGTAGTGGGTTACTGTTACCTATAGGTAGTTCTAATCATAATATAACCCCATCCACCCTCGGACCGTTTTCTGATTTAAAGATACTCGGGAGGTGGTAATGCTTAATCGAGCCACGGCAAATTTTAAACAGAATGAATTACATCTGTCACCGAGCTGCTTTCGATTAACAACGGCAATAATAATAATAATAATAATTATTATCACAATCAATGTACTGTCTTCACTCTAAATAAGTAATAAACTAATAACCCTCGTGCACGTACTACATATATGAGTATATCCACACTCTCGGTGTGTAACTGACGCGTAGAGAACAGGTATGGCGCCCGATATAATAAATGGCAGTTGCCCTTTTTCCAAATTTAAATTCGGTTATACCCGCTAACATATTAATATCAATGGCACACGCGTATACAGGATAAACTACGAGGTCGTAACTGAATAAAAATGAATTATTAGAACATCCCAAAATAAGTTATGTCACACGAAATTTGTACCGGAAAAAAAACTCGTAACTTAATAACGTTTCCAATTATACTTTTTAATTTTGAAAACGCTTTATACGCCAAAAATGATTTATTTTTTCTTTAGTCTGATGACGTAATTATATTTTGTGAATGTTAAAAATCTAGACACGTGTCATTCAAGTGTATTATTTCATGCCTGATTAAAAAAATAGAAATACATACTAAGCAAATAATAATAATTGTGTAAGTAAATTGTATGCGCATTATAGACGACTATAATTATTGTTAATTATTATTTATTTTGTGATAATCACTGAAATATATCATTAGTCTGAACATCAATAAATTTCGAGAGTGTAGTAAATAACCCTAAACACGCCATCGTCTGTATTGGATGGATTTTTCGGGAATTGGTTTACAAGTGCTGTAGATTGAACTTATTTTCTACTAGTGACGTCTTCACACTCCATTCAACCATGTGATATGCATTATACATTATAAGCGACAACATACAGAAACCTAGTTTTGAGCAATAACACTAGTTACCTTCTAGTAGATAAATTGGTCCTAGTCTTTTAGTAACATTAATTAGCTACTAGTAACCACTAGTGTTAAGCAGTAACACTGTACATAGTTACTTACTGGAAACCTAGTTTTAAGCATGGCCGAAAAACCACTTTTACCATCGTGACGTCAAAACAGTGATTGCTACCATTTTTTTATTTTAAATTCTTCGACAGTCGTTAAATTGTTTGTATATTTCTCATCCCTAAAACAAACTTGTTCATAACTCAAACTTCCCAAAAAATGTGTTAAACGATGATTATAATAAAAATTAACATAATTTTCGTATAATTATTATTTAAAAAACAAAAAATAAGCAATATACACCAAAAATTACGTACAATAAGCTTATTTAATGAAAGAAAAAAATATTAATAAATTAGCCACGCTTCATTATCGCGTACGCGACGATTACCAGAACCCGGTAACAATAATAGCATTTTATAGTTGAATATCATTATTTAAAATTAATTAATAATTACCCAGCGTATCTCAAGAAAAATCACTAATAATAAAATAATTGAAAAAATCAAAATATTAAATGAGTTAAAACTAAAAAATACCAAAACTTACCAATTTTAATAATAACAGCTATAACTATTTAATATTAGTAGAATTAATATATTTAAAAAACCATAACATTATTATAATGATCAAACAATTTTTACTTATAGAACTGTGATTTTGAAAATAATATTTCATGGAATTGTTCACGTGCAACCTACATGGTTATTGGACTTAAAATTCGTTCCTGTAATCCTTTCTAAATAAAAAGGTAAGAAAGGACATTTTCAGATGAATTATTTACGGCAGTTCGGTACTTCAATTGATTTTCTATAGTGCCCCTAAGTTCTTGTCGCAAAAAAATACATCAAAATAAAAATAGCTGGTGGATTTTAAATGTCTTCATATATATCATTCGGTAGAATTGATAAAAAAAAAATGACCACGTAAAGTTATGGAGTAGTATTTTTACTTTTTTTCATAAAGTACAATCACTGGAAATAAATCAAATCCTAAGTAAAGGTATTGGAACATGTAATAAAATGTTTGTACATTATTGGATAAATTTATGGCTATTTATTAGCCTCCAAATGTGTACGCAACTTGTCGTAGAAGTTATAGCAAAACTTATGGAGTAATAAGGTAGTTGGAGAACTGTTTGAATCCTTTTTACGATTGTTAGGAATTAAGAACTCAATATTAGAATCATATTCAGAAATTGACATTTTCTTCAGCTATATTTTTGTATAAAAAACCATTGATTTGTTTTATACTAAACCCAAAATCGAAATTTCTAAGAACCTATTTTTAATTTTGCATATTTTTGTATTACTAGAGGTACAAATAATAAACAGTAAATTTTAGAATAAATAATACCTTGACACGCATTATTCTTTTTAATCTTTATTTAATAATAGTATAAGCTTTTTATAGAGGATATAAATTATATTTTTACTCTTCAAATAAGTACATACTTTACATGACAAACGCAATATAATATATTATTATGGTTAACACCATAAATATTTGCCAATTTACCTGCTGATGCGTTTAAAATCTAATCCTTTGAAGTTCCATACACTTAATAGAAGTAGTACTTAAGTAGTGGTTTAATTTTTATAAATTGTATTTTATGCCCCCTTTTTAAGTTCTCATTCTTCTCCTTCTCATAAGTAACCAATCTGAAAAACAGAGAAATGTAAAAAATATAATTTCAAGAGTAGTTTCGTTTTTATTATTTTTAATTAATCATAATTAATCAGCAAACTATGGTTAAAGTAAAGTCGCAGTCCATATTTAATTTTCTCAATATTTTAAAATATTGCGTTCCATATTGATTTTGTAGGTAACTAAATACGTATTATTCTTTTATGAAAAAAAAATTGTTATAATATAAAATATAATATGTATAATTATGTTTTGTACTTGCTCTTTGCCCTAAGTAATTAGTTTAAGTAATGAGTCAGGGGAAGTAGGTACCGATAAATATTATACCTGTTCAACAAACTTCGTGTTTAGTTCACAACCGTGGTATACGAATATTATGTATAGGTAGGTACCTAAAATAAACTGTAGTATCATTCTACTTGGATTTCCTTAAAATTGACCGTTCTACTTCAATTCTCTTGGAATTGTTCAGCTATCACTATGTGTCTATGTTATGTAAACTTTCAAACGGTTCAAACGTTCATACCGTTATGGATCACTTTAATAATATGATAGACTTTAAATTGCAATTATTTTGTCCACAGACCCAAGCACATTCTTCGAGAAACAATATCTGGCTACAAGGCTGCCTACTATATTGTTATCAAGATGTTCGACCAAACAGATGTAGGGACCTACAACTGCATATCAACTAACTCCATTGGAAACTCAGAAGGCACTCTAAGGGTGTATGGTAAGTTTTTGCGGTCACAGTATTGTGTATGATAATAGTTAATACAAATTTATGATTATTTTTCTGAACTGATAAATAATAAAACACATATAATAGCAACATACTAAATAATATGATATTATAGTGTTTATACATCTCTCTTAGAAAGAAAAAGTCAAATATTAGCCGTTTTTAGCGCCAGTCATTAACTGCTCCACGTTTAATCTGTTTTAATTACCTACGGATTATCTAAATTGTGAAAAATAATTATGAGCAACTTTTTTTTTCATTTCAACAGTTAGTTTCAGTGCTTACAAATCACATCCATCAACAATTTATATTTTTTAAGAACACTTCAAAAAAATATACACATACATAATCAGAGAATTCATAATCCACAAAAAAAAATTAAATTAAAAACCAAACAAAACAAAAAAACAAAGCATGCAATTATTTTATCATAATTCTGAGAAAACAGAAAAACATACTATACAGCACCATGATTTATGTAATCCAGTTTATCATAATTATATACATGAATAAGTGTATAATTAATTTTTTTTAAACCCATACATATGCTTACCTATTATTATTATTATTTAATTAAAATATAAACCATCATCATTCATCAGTAATCATCACACATATCATTTTGTATCTATTCATATAAATATATAATGCACAATAAGAATATTTTATCTGCAAATTGACGTGGTTAAGGAAGCCACTTTTCCACCCACCAGAGACTCTTATGTTGATTTACAAAACATATAGACCAAAGGTACCTACTAAGTAATATATAAAAATAAAAAATATACTGTGTACTGTGTAGTCACGTGGCCCGTGGGGTAAATTTATTCCAATCACACAATAAACGATTTTTATGGCTAAAAAAAGGACACTGCCCCTATTCAGCTATTTTACAATAATATCTGATCAAATTTGATGAATAATATATTGCCCGTAGATATAACATACTTCAGTCGACAAGTATTTTATTTTGGGACAGTTTTGTGAACATTAATATTGATGGTACCTTGGAAATTATTTACCACCAGTCGACCGATTTAAAGTCTAGCATAATAATTCTGTATTCGTATTGCCTTAATTGTATAATAAAATGTATAAAAATTAATATAAAACGACAAACAAAATACAAATTTAAAAAATAATATTATTCTAAAAGACGGTGTTAAGAAGGCACCACTTTAAAGTGCTAAACAGCTAAACTGACTATAACTTCGATATCATTTACGCACCAGAAGAAGAATTATTATTTTCAAAAAAATAATTAAATAGCATTTTAATGTTTTATTGTTTGATCAAACTTTTTTTCTTTAAAAATGTTTACTTTCTACTATGAAATTATCATAGCGTATATAACAAACTGGAATCAGCAAAATACATTTAAAAACTTAAAATGTTGATGAAAATCTTTTGATCCCTAGTGATACCATAAAATGTTTAGAACAACAAAAATAGTTTAACAAATTAATTGAATTTGATACATTTTAATAACTCTCTTTTCTACATTTTCCAAGTCTTAGGAATTAGGGTTCATCTCAATGTCCAAACAAAAATATGGTAAAACCTAACAAATTATTAAAATCTTCCGGAAATGTTGTTTTAAGTTAAACCACATCCAAAACGAACTTATCGTTACGTTTCTTTAAGTTTCTACACTGTGCCTAAAAATGTATGCATCTGTGAATTTAAATATTATTATTCAAGATATAAATATTGATGACTATTGTTAAGCTTTTATATAACTACGTAAACAAACTAAATGATGGACTCTTAAATTATTTTAATTTAATTTGTCTCTGAATTCGTATTTAACTGAAGCAAGTTATTTTTAAAATTATTATTATCTTTTATAGTTCTAAACACGTTAACAGTAGATGACTAGCACCTTTTACTTGGTGAAAAATGTTAATACATTCGATTTAATTTTATAATTATCGAAAACTTGGAATATAAATAGGAAGTAGAAATTTGTATGTTTTTAACGAGAAAATGTCTGCATCAATTACGATTTAATTTTTTAAGATAATCTTCTATACAACTAAAAATTATAAATATTACCATCGTATTTTTTTAATCATTTTTTTTCAATTCTCTTTATCTGATACATCATTATAAGTTTCATCATATTATATGAACGAATATGTGAAAAAAGAAAAAAATTAATCCTAAAAAGGTACATTGTGATTTGTGAAGCTAAAATATTTTCAAAAAAATCATTACTACTAAACAATATTTTTTTAAGAATTGCATGTAGGTACTATAAATTCAGCTGCTAGGATACTTTTGTCGTGACTGAAGCTAAACACTTATTAGTTATTACTAAGTACGTTTTAGCAGTCGATTTATTGTCTAATTACGACATTAACTATTCACCCAAACTTTTAAGTGTAAATAATACAAGATCATGATATAATATTAATTATGCAGGTATCCTAATTGTTATAGACTTATAACCGTACCATTATTGTCGGTATCGTTCTGGTCCACCCGGATCTAACCAGACATTACCTGAAGAATATTCTTGAATGTTGAATATTTTTCAATGTCAAGAACACATAGCCAAATGGGAAAATTTAGATTTAAATCACTCATTAATCGTGACTCATGACTTGGTGGATCCAATCTAATCAATTTGTAAACATTGAGCATTATAACAATTTATGTCTAGTTTATTTAATACATTATACATAGCATTAAAAAAAATACCAACTTATATTGTACTGGGTACTAAAAATGTAAAAACCCAAACCTAGATTTTCGACAAGCCAACAATATCACAATAATCATTTTTTTTTTGTGTGTAATCTTATAGTAAAATCACCCAATTATAAAAGTATAGAAAATAAATTTTTGAAAGATATGACATTTCAATTTGTCTAAATATTGTCTCAGTTTAATATCCATTTAAATTATTTTTATTTGATTAAGTCAAATAATAATAAAATATAAAACCGATGTGTTAAAAGTCAAGTCCTCAAAAATATTATCCTCTTTATTTTTTTTAATGGGTGATTTTACTCTACAATTATTCAGAAAAATCATAAAAAAACCATTTTACGTCAATTCATTTTATCTATGTTGACGTGGGTCTGAGAGAGAACACAAATATTGTGCTGACATTCTCTTAACTGATCTATTTTTTTTAAGAATATATCATTCAATTTTTAAGCAAATATAAAATTATTGATTTGTTAGGATCTTCCAGCAATAAATGTTCTATATTTATTACATTTTTTTTCTTTTTTTTTTACTACCAGATTACAATTATTCTTTTAATGTGTTCATATTGCAAGAAAATAATGTAAAACATTATTGATTATAATTTTTTTTAATAATTATGATAAATGATAGAAATAAATAATTTTTCAACTAAAAATAAAATAATTTTCTTGTTAAGTATTAAAATGAAATTAAATATTTTTTTAAGTTTGTACGGGGCATTGAGGCCGCCCATTGGAATTTACTATACCCAATCATGAGCCAGATCGACAATACTTGTCGTCGTGTATAATAGTGCACAAATATTCACACATTGCAGGTGACACAATCAAAGAAAATACATACATTGTTATTTAACTTTGCACTAATGTTGATTATTATATATACACCTAACTATTAATTAACTGAAATTAAATTACTGTTAGTGTAATACCTATCATAGTTATAACACATTAAAATAATATAATTACACTTTTACACTTTTGAATACACTAATTAAATACCAGGCGGCACTATGTTACTGTCGTAATGATACGACGACGCTTTCATATAACAGTAGGCTCTATACTGCTTACAAAATAAACTACAATAGTATACTATACCTCGTAAATAAACTATTATAGTATTTTCATGACCGTAACAGTTTAACAAGTGTCAGCATCCATCACGACACGAAAACATAATATAATTCATTAAAACGTCAACGCGTACAATCTCGAATCATGATAATTATTATACAATACTATAATGATATAATACAAGTCCGAAACTGTTGTATACAATATTAAATAAAATCATTTTCGTGTCAATTTCACCTGCAAGAAGTCGTCTGTACTGGTATTCAGCATCGTTTTGTAGGTACGATGCGTTAAAATATGTTACCTACGCAATATAGCAGAACAGTATTTATACATTTTTTCGAGAATTTATTTTGGCTGTGTACCCTTTGGCATTTTACAAATTAAAACTAATTTTATAAACAGTAGTTTCAATTAATACGTACACAAATAAACTGAAAACGTCTTTGGAAACCGAGCATAAAATATAGTTTAGTTAGAAAACATGTTGCGTGGAAAATTCATTAAAATTCTACTGGTGTGTTTTCAGCTGCGCCGTCTTATTGATACCAATGCCCCTTTGAATTATAACAACGGCGCGATGTAATTTTTGGGTAAGGATATAACTGTTCATATACTCCTAAGGGAATTTCCTTTTTACGAGACTAATTTCCGCGGGTGGAAAGAAAAATTATTGTAATATTAAACAAAAAACGATTACAGTAATAGTCAACAAACATAACAATTGGTTGATACAATCTAATTAATAATTGTTTTATCGATCGACAATTTAATAATAATTCAAAAGACAAAAATAGTGTTTGGGTTAATTAATGTTGATACAATGACTTCTTGACGAGTACACTATTTTAGTTTTGTTAAAACAACTCTCTTCAGAGCTCAGATACTTTTGCAAAATTAAACTGTAAAAGCCAACTCTATAAATGTTTATTTTATCATTATTATTATAATATAGATATCGTGTATTATTATTGTTTTTAAAAATTCGTTTTTTCCTGTGACGTAATAGTGAAAATAACACCGCTGTTAATAGCAGTGCCATTACTGGGTACACTGCTGGGGCGCGTGCCCACAGCCCACCCACCTCCAGAATTATTTTTTTTCATTATCGGTTTTTTAAATGATATTAACAATATCAAGTAAATTGTATGATAAATTATCATAAACATTTTTTTTTCACGCTAGCTGTCAAAATTCGCAGAAAAGGTAATATCCTACAGTTCAAAATCGGAAAATCAAAAACACAGAGCTAATTTCAATAACCTGTTACACTTAATGATTTGAATTTTTTTATTCATACTTAGGTAGTTTGTTTACTACTTCAAAGGAAGATTAATTAAGCCAAATTCAAAAAATTTAACTTCATAATCCTTATTAAGTAGGTATATGCTATACAAATATGCAATAGAAATGTTAAAATATGAATTAAAAAGTGTAAAAACTATCAACTGACGATTGTAAAAATGTAATATATAATCAAAAACTCATGCAATAATATCTGCAATACTGTCAAAAAACCCCTTTATTTGTTTTTTGCATAAAACAAGACAGCCAAAATCCAAAATCATAGTCGTCCATGGAAATAATTAATTATTGTAAAGAAATACCCATACGGCCATACCAGCCATGTAGTTTCCTTCCTCTAAGGGAACTCACATTGTGACCATATAATATAAGAAATAAATTATGTTTCTAATTTATGTTGATACTACAACATGCACTTGTATGTGCATATTATTACATAACTATATATTGTCCACAAGTTTCACGGTCATAGAAACATTTCGTTGTTTCTTCGCGCCAAGCATATTCTGATATTTTACTAATGCGCAGCTTGTACATTGGACAATTTGTTTTAACAATCACTATAAAATAATATATACCTACGACATAGTATTATTATTTATTACTCGTGTATTGTGCCACATAGGTTAGGTCAGGTAGGTAGGTAGGTAGGTAGGTAGGTAGGTAGACCGATGTTTATGATACAGAACACAATTTGAATATTCAAAACGTACTAAGATAAATAAAAGTGATATTTTACTGCGTTAGATTCTCGACAGAGCGAATTACGACCAAATGAAATCAGTTTACGGCCTCGAGAAAAATAAACTCACTAGAAGAGGGAGTGAAATAACTCTGCGGTACTTCATAAAAATCGCGATGGTGTAGTCTGTCGCTGTGCAACATCACATGATATTATTGCGTGCGTATGTACGGGGACCGGCCACGTCCAGAGTTATAAACGAGCAGTAACCCTCTAAAAAGGGTTGTTATTCCGAGGTTTTCCTGTTTTTATATTCCGACGCCATTTGTTTCGCGATACCTCATTTCGGAGAGAGAAAAAAAGGACAAGAACGAGAGAAAATTCTGCCGTAAAACTTGCCACACACACACACACACACACACACACACACACAAAGCACACTATACCCGCTGGACGCTGCTTTCTCCACTGCAACTTGTTAGATAAATTTTCCTTCCGGATGATTTTTATTATTATTATTATTATTATCGTCATCACAATATACTCGCGGAATATTATACCAGTTGCGAGTTTGAATAACAACAGCACCGTCGTCCGTCGTTGAGCAGTAGTTTTCCGATGAGCGACGATTGAATTGCATTATAACTTGTAAATCTAGCCTAACCAAACTTACGTTTGAAAACACAATAAAAACAATACCTCGTGTATTAGTATAATAGTATGTGGTGTCATAGGCCTGTTTACAGGTTGTGCATATCCTGCACATGCATGACCCGTGAAATTTGACAAAACATGTGAAAATGTGACAATTTATGATATTGCAATTACTTTTAAACATTAATAATTTTTGTTCATATTCATCTCTTTGATTAGTTATTCGTTTATTATTTTCTCAGTTATACCTAAGAATTTAAAAATGATATGTAGAGTGACAATAGTTTTATTATTTTAATATTAATGTATTAATGTATTGTATGAAGGTGCCAAACTGCCAATACGTAAGTTACTAACTACTACTCATTTAAAATTACGATTTACGATTTTTATACCAAAACATTTTTCGAAAAATGTTCTATTTCCAAATAAGAAATTAATGCACATTAACATTTTTCGAAAAATGTTCTATTTCCGAATAAGAAATTAAAAACATATTCTGACATTCAAAAAACTTAAATAATAATAGCGATACAAAAATTGGAAAAATATAATTGTTTGTAATCACAACAAATAATCTAAAAAATATATTCCCGAAGTCGTTATAACTTTTCGAGAAAATTCTTGTATTTACCTTTAAAAGTACTACCTGTTAATTATTTCGGCAGTAGGTATATTATTCAAATCTGTTAGTTTGATTGTTCTTAGTTACCATAAAACCCTGGGGGTGTGCACCACTCTCTGACTCATGAAACTGTACTGGACCCACCCCTCCCCTCACTTACGAACCCCTCCACCACCGTCTGAAATTCTAGAACACGCCCAAAATAAGTTTCTGACTCTCAGAGCTTATATTTATATTTTCAGCTTCTGACCCTAACTATTTAACTATTAATTATTCGAATGATCGTAAAATTGAATATGCAAACATATTCAAGGAAGCAGCTGAATAAACAACATTTTTTTTTATTTCAAATAAACTAAGTATCTAGGAATGTTTGAGTTATGTTTAACATGGTTGCTATACATCATAACACCGGGTCTTCCAAATTTTGTTTGACAAAAATGGGGAGGTTCACGAGTAAGCACCATCAATTTCATCCGAAATTTTGGGTTATTCTGTTTTTGCTATATAATATTGTTCCGAAAAACAAAAGTTTAAATCAGCTGGATTGGTTAAAGAAAAAAAACCGAAACCCGCGAAGTACCATCTATGATGTGACAACTTATGTCGCCGATTTAAGATAAAAATAAATAACCCCCACCGTGGCCGCATAAACCTATATCGTCATATTATTACTATATCTGCTCTACCTTTATATTATTTTATACAGAGTGATTCACCAAGCATGCTCACCCCCCCCCTCATTTTTACTGTAAACTATTTTGTGGATAATTTTTTTGAAAATGTTGATGTAATTAACCCTAAATTTGAATGAGTAATTTCTTATGTGTTGAAATGTTTGTATTAAAAATAATAATCCTTAAAAATAGACGTGAAATTGAATCTAGTATTTATTATACTTGGGCCATTTTTAAAAATTATTTAGGTATACTGATGGATTAATATTAACGAGTAAAATTGTCAAATCACCAAAGCCCCCATATAGTACAAACCCATCACCGTGGATCTTGTATCCCAACTTAACACAAAGTTAAATAACAAAAATACTACTCGTAAGAATTATGATTCTGGTACATCAACGTTTTCAGAAAAATTATCTACTGTATATAATTTACAGTTGAACAGCGGTGTTTTTCGGTTGAAAAACAGATATTATTGTTTCACGACAAGGACGCTCCTTAATGAGTATGAAAAATGTCAAGTAATGAAAGTATGGCCTTGAAATATATATTTTAAAACTTAAGAAATCAGATTTTGAACAACCGCATTTTTCAAACAAAAAAAAGGAAGAGCATCATGCTTGATGAATCACACTGTATATAAACAACTATTACTATTATTACTACGTTTAGATCGTTTAACGCTTTGCAACGGGCGGAAAGAATATAAATATGAATTACATTCCATACTCGAACGGATTCACATTTACATATTACATAGCTAGGTATAGTCCGGGCCGTCACGTCTCCAGATATATCGAAGATAAGGTAAAACGGTTTTAGAAATAGGAAGATTCTTGAACGCGATTGACGTTCGTTTTTCTTTCGCACGCGTCGTCGCCGCCGCTATATGGCAGAGATCTTCTTCTTCGTATCGGACGTATATTATAATTATATATTGTAACCATCAAGTCGTTTCAATATATATATATATATATAGCCCATACAAGAAGGTAAATAGGGTATGCACATAATAGTACAATACGGCGCAAGACTCTGTTGTAATCGCCCCTCGTGCATTATAATTTATAATATAATATTATTATTACTAACATTATCATTATTCTTATTATTATATTTTGTATCTACATAATATTTAAAAGGTTCGCGTATAAGCCGCGCGTAGCATCGCGATACCGTCTAACATAACGAGCTTTTGAATATCCTGTATACAATAACTGCAGACATTCACTTAGCACTACACAATGCATCGGCGACTTAAGGCTCCCCTTCAATAATTATACCTCCCATGGCAGTAACCGCCGTACTTGAAAATTAGAAACGACGTTGCCATATTGTATACGTAGAATTACCGCGTTTCGTCGGATTTAAAGCCGCTGCGTTGTAATTGTAAAATTGAGAATTATCGTCCGACCTCCCCACCTGCAGCGTTTGCGGAATCAAATTATTGAGCAATCGCGGTTTTTTTTTTTTATCAGTTCAAGGACTTTTTTTACGCTTGCACAATTTCAAATGTCGTGGTTTTCTTTTTTCCAGAGCTTCAGGGCGATATACCAATTGGAAAGAGCTCCAAGAACAAAGTGGCCAGATCGTCAGCGTGTCCAAAGCACATGCACATAGTTACGGTGGCCGCGTTGACCGCGGTCTGGGCCAAAGCCATCGGTTGAATATCTCTTCACATCGACATCGAAAAATAAAATTAACTAATCAGATATTTTTAAATCGATTAAAATAACTTTTTTTTGTATAAATGAATATCTACTCGCCAATTTAGGTATTCGCTCATCAACAGACTGGATGTCTACTGTGATCGTACTCGTTGTATAATATTTGCCAATAATATAACATTTTATGTTTCGCGTCGTATTATAGGGACTTCAATTTATTTATTATTATTATTTGCGTTATAAAAATATAATGATTATTTTATTGTTTTTAATGTACCTACTGCAGAGACAGGCGACCGCCCGGACAACAGCCGTAAACACAAATCGTTCACCGACAAATTGTATCACTATTATCATTAACTAAAAATAGCTTTAAGATTTATATATTGACATATTGTTGTACTTGTACTTACCATGGTGTCAGCCTTTGTTACGGGAACATTTGCGTTTGAATGGTGCGGTCACGACAGACTTTGGTAAAAAAAATCGTTTTCAACGCCGCTGCTGTCGATTTGTTTCTTTGTTATAATGTATATTATTATTATTATTATTATTATTATTATTAATGTATAATGCACTATTGAACTATTCTGGCATTGGCCGATGGTCAATTTTCCTACATTACGTTTCGTGAAAACGTGACTATATTATTGAAATATTCTAATTTAACAAATTGTAAATATTAACAAAATTATGGAAATTATTATTATTCCAAGCTTTTGGAACACTGTATTTATGCATGTTACATTTAGCAAATTAAGTTTAATAAAACAAATGTTTCAAATACTTGAAATTTTACCCAACATTGTTTCAGTTATTAGTTGTTACTTCATTCAATGCGATAGTGACGACTATGTTGTTAAATTATGTAATTATATAAATATTGTATATTCAAAATTACAAGTTCCGATTATAAAACCCATGATGTATTTATTTATGATTAAAAAATAAAATATACATTTATATTTATTTTTATTGTCTTTTTAATGCTATTTTCTTCAGAAAACCCAACAAAATTAAGAAGAACAGCTAAGGCTCTTACTTGAACCACTTAACAACACTCTCAATCCAAAAATTTGGATACGGAAATATAGTGGAAAATGTAGGTAGGTAATAATAAATAATAAATAATAAATACCATTATAGTTAATTTCGAATTTTAAATACTTATATAAAAAGTCTTAAGTACTTGATATCAACACCCTCACATCTTTTTTTTCGTTTTAAGTTCTTTAAATATATTATTGTTAATTTACTTGTAACTGTTGAGCTGTAATAATTTTATATTGGTAGCTTAATAACTAAAATACCAACGATTCAGCTGAACGATATAATATGAAAATGAACATCCCTATACGGGCAGACTCCAATTACAGATGCAGCAGACACATTCCAACGGGCTGCATTCTACTGAGTTGACCAGGTTACCAATCTTAAAATTCATTTTTTTTTTAAGTTAAATTGTCTTAGAATTTAGGGCAATGGAATCAAAAATGTGGAAAAATTTATCTCAAGTAGACGTAAAAACGGATACATCAATCGGCATGTTGGAAATTAGTTTTTATGTCATGCCAAAACGTGTGAGTGCTTACCGCGGCAGGTTCCGAATGCATCCACTCACACTAGTCACACTAATGATGATGTACTTGTTAGTGGCTGTCACACTAATACACTACGTAAAGTGTCTAAACAACAAAACATAAAAATATTTCTAACGACCCAAACGAATCACAGTTCCCAATTTCTAATTCCCAATTTCAGTAAAAAATTGATAATATAATTTAACACTATGTTAAAAAGTTTATAGGAATAATAAATAATAATTAAAGTAAAATATTGAATTATCTTAATTTCAAATCGCATAGTTCATATGTAACCATGTGAGTAATCGCAAAATACTATCCTGAAGTTTTGTACATGCCTACATTTTAAGAAAAAATATATATTCTCAATAAACAAGATCTCAGTCCAGGATGAAATTTTAGTTTGCCAGCAAATACAATGTAAGGCTGGATCAAGACACCAATCTAGCAGCATTTCAACCACCTACTCGATAACTATCAAAACATAATAAGGCGTCTTAAATACCAAAGACCATAATATGACTTAGTATAGACTATTAGACTGAGGTTTCTCTTCTCCACTGAATGATAAACCAAACATTTTTGTATACATCTACCAAAATGTTTCTTTCTTTTATGTCTATATATATATACACACAATTGAAATATATTTGTTAAAGATCGTTATTATCATTATTATTAAAGACCCTCCGGGTAGCTTAACAAATAAATAAACAGGATGGGTAGGTTAGATAGGTATATAATAAGCCTATACTGAGTACAAACATTATAAAAGTAATTAGTAAGCCCTACTTTTTAGTTTCTTCGCCCTGTTCAATCGAATCAGTTTTTATACATACCATTAAATTATCGACATCATAGCTTTATTTGAATGCCCAAAGTTAAGAAAACTTAACTACGGGTATTATAGACTTATAAACTTTGATTATTTGCACAGTTGTAAAATCTTTCGTCAGACACTATATTATTATAGTTTTTTTTGATTCATATAGGACACAATTTTATACCGAGCCTAATATCCTATAATATAGCCTCGTATCTTAGAGTCTATAATATTATAGTACCTATATAATAATATGTCCCTACAATTCATCGTACATTGAACCTTAGTCTGCTCGGGTTGTACCAGGTTAGTGGTCTCAAGCCCTGGAGTAGCCGAATTGGTTTCCATTTGGCCGAATCAGTTCCCGTTTGAAAATGTATTTTAATAAGTTAAGCCAAATTTGTGTTCAGGCGAAATAGTCAAGGATGGGCATTAAAGAGTTAATAAGTTAAAGTTAAGTTAATATTTTTTATGATTTTTAACTTAGGTATATATTAACTTTAAGAGCTTTTGAATTAACTTTTAATTAACTTAAGTCAATTTTATGTTTAAAAAAGTTAAATTAATTTTAATCTTAATTATTATGTATTATGTTTTCAAATTCGTATTCAATATAAATACTTACCTATATTATGAAATTCCGAATATTATCAATGCACGTTATTTTTCGGCATCGTCGCCGTTATTTGATTCTTATCATTTTTTTTTTTTTAATATATAATTACCTACCTATATTCAGTCTACAGGGGAGTTTTAGACTTTTAACTATATAAAATATATTTTATTATATGTATACAATTTAAATGTATAATTTAAAGTAAAGTTTATAATGCTATTTTATTATTATAAAATTTAAAATAATGATCAATTAATACTTGAATATTATTATGAAAAATATTATAAATATTATTATTATTTATATCATTATGAATATTTGTAGAAAAACAATAAATACAATTTCAAATGTGTATGCATATGATTTTTTTATTTATTAAAAGTGTACATTTTTTTTTAAACTAAGTGAACTATTGTAGAAATACAAATTGATGGTACACATTTCATAAGTTGTAAGTATGCTAAACTAATGTGTACTGTTACCTTTTGAAACACATAAAATAATAATAGTTTTTTGGTCTAATAACATAAACCAATTATTTTTATTTTACCTAAATGTAAACAAGAAACTTTTTTTTTAAACTAACTTAATTAGGAGTTAAAAAGTTAATATTAAATGTTGGTTAACTCTTAACTTAGTTCAATTGAAAGACAATTTTGGATTAACTTTAAACTATTAACTTGATTTAGATTTTAATTTAACTTAACTGAGTTAAAAAATATCATTAACTTGCCCAGCCTTGCAAATAGTTACAATTTTCATTTTTAATCATTCTTTTGCAATATGAAATCATATGCACGTGTTATTGATAGATATAACTTGATTAATAGCAATAAATATAGTCTTTGACTACGTGTATGATACTTATAGGTACATAGGTAATAATAGACAGTAATTTCCTACCGAAGGTTTGAGCTAGATTTAACAAAAATATCGATAGGACTGCAAATTGTTGCTAACCGTTCCATTCAACGCTAAAGAATTTATATATTACATATATTTATTTTTTTTTTTATAACCTAAACCTAAGTAATGACTGGTTGACTTCCAAGCCTACTTTAAAGTCTACAGTCCTAAGTCTATAAAATTGAGAACGAAAATGCGTATGTATCGTGAACGCAGTTAAAAACTACCTATTTTATTTGTCATGTATAAAGTTTTCTCTTATAATCATGCAGTCATATGATATAATATTACAAAATAATTATTAGAAATGAAAATTGTAACTATTTGATCTAAACATAAACAGCAACCAATTCAGCTTGCCTTAATAAATATCTTTTTCAAACGGGAACCAATTTGGTACCTACTAGTCTCAAGTTCAAATAACCAGTGGGCCATATATGTATAAATCAAATAGGTTCATAGGCAAAACATTTTTTCATGGACCTTTTTTTTACCACCTAGTATCTAGTGTTCTAGTGCCACTATCTACACTAATTGGTTGAGAATCACATGATGTGATTATCTTTAGCGCATTGCCATTACTATGAATGAAAAAAATTATCCGGCGCATCCCATTGTAAATAATTACATTTATAATTTAATTTTTCGCATGAGCCGTGGTGTCCCTGGAATTGAATAAAATCATAGTAATATAGGTAAAAATTAAAAAATAACGTTTAAAAAAATGGCGAATAAATAACCACTCTGCTGTATAGTAGGAAACCACCTAACCATCCTAACCTTGCAAAACCCTATCAATTCTTCATCAAAATGACCTAAGCAAGTTACAAAATATAAATGGTATGATTTAAAAAATGTAATGACGTTTGATTTGGTAGACAAGTTTACTTTAAATCGGTCGGAGCTCACATTCAATAACTATTTCTAATAATTATCGATATTATAAAATATAATATTATACAATTTGAAAAATATATAAAATTTAAAATAATTATTCTCGTCAAGAAATTGATAAAATTGAAAAACTGTTCCGATGCAAAGTTATCTTGTTTATGCATTCAAACATCTTATTCATTTTTAAAATCAAACCTTTGGAAATACTTGAAAAATTGTCAGGTAGGTACCCAGGTATTTTACGTCCATAAATCGATTTTGAATATTTTGATCTAGTGACTAAATAGTAAATTATACATGCATGACTATGCGTAATAGCCGACCACGGAAATATTTGTTTTCGCTATTATTGCTGCGATTGATGGTTGGGGAGTATACACACACTAATGATAATTTACTACACACTCAAAGACGAACAGTGACCGCAAGAATGAAAGAATTGCCCAAACACAACTCCTTAAATATGCACGTTCCCAGGCTTCCAGTGGCCTAAACTATTGTCTATGAATATTATAAATTATAATTAATCAGGGTTTTAGACAACTTTAATAACTCCAAACAAAAAACAAAATAAAATTTTATTTCAAAATGTATACCTATTCTGTTCGATTAGTTTTTGCGAATCGTTTAGTTTGAAAACGACGTAAGTAGCATGTACCTATCGTGAACTTCTTAATTCTATATTATTTTTTTGATACAAAATAAAAATTAATAAATTCTTATGAGCCATGGTTAGACAGTAGATTTAAATAAATAAAATATATTTTAATAAAAGATTTTGGATTCATTTCCTGTATAAGGAGTGGGGTGGTTGAGCTCATGGCTAACACTGGAAACTCCCCAGTGTCAAAATTAGCACCCACAATATGTATGCTATTTGTATTCGAAATTGAGTAGGTAACAAAGGAGGCGAACGTCTTTGGTTCAAAGGCCAGCACAAACACCCGCACACACGATTGCATGATGAAAAACCTTTTTCGTAATTCATATTGTATTTATTTTTTGTATTTATTACAACGAATTATAAGCACTTAGAGAATATCAAAAGAAAGCTTAGGTAGGTACTTAATTATTATTATTTTCTAGAATTGGTATAAAAAAATTTTTGATTAAGTTCTAAACCATCTGCTAAGACCCTAGTTATTTTAAAAATATATTTTCAACAATTCAAAGATTCTGCATTGGAAAAAACGTTGGGACCAATTTGTGTGATTGGTGGACATTCAAGTCTTTTTTTTATGCATAAGTTTAAAACAAAAAGAAAGAACCAAAGCAGGACTCATTTATAATAAAATATAATTAGAATTTTCGTTGTTAAAATATGTATAAATGATGAAACGATAAATATACATAGATTAAATTGAATACATAATACATTCAAAGCAAAATTAAATTTTAAATAAATTCAAATTATTATACATATTGATTACCGATTCTATAATAGTATTGTTTAGATAAATAAATACCTAGTCGAGTCGTGTACTCCGATAAGCACGGACGTACACCGCAGCAGGTCGCTCCGTATCGCAGCCGACTCTGTTCCCGTGTGCGCTCGTGTGATCCAGACACGCCCACCAGCCAATCAGACGAGCCACGCGCCCGCAGAAGCTTATTACGTCCAACAAAGCTACCGACAACGATCACGTGCAGATAAGCCACGCCCACCGGCTAACCGCAGCTAGTCACGTGCGCCTAGACACGCCCACGACCAACCGCAACTGGTCCTGTGCGCTAGTCCTGCCCAACAGCCTACCGCAGCGTTTCCCTGCCGCACAAGCGCAGAAACGTCTCTGCAGGACCTACTTAACCCACTGCGCTGCGCTCTGAACGCCAGTTTCACAGCAACCCGGACCGGAGCAGCAACTAACTGGAAGAGAAGCCAACTACCACACCAGACACCCGGGGCTTGGCCCCTGGTAACAACATGCCAGACCAAAGAAGCCCGATGGACCAGACCCACCAGTCCCATGCATCGACCAGCAGTCGGC